>NW_026899781.1:0-94292 GCF_033153095.1 Gastrolobium bilobum | reverse complement strand
TGAACGTTGTCATCTGCATCAGTCTTTCTTTTAAAGACCCATTTGTTACCGATAGGAACTATTCCTTGCGGTTTAGGAACCAAGGTCCATACCTTGTTCTGATACATCGAATCCATTTCAGATTCCATGGCTTCAAGCCAACTTGAAGAGTCAACATCCTTGACTGCCTCCTCGTAGTTACTCGGTTCATTATCCTCAACGGTTTGTTGATTCTCAATCACAAATCCATACCTCTCAGGTGGATGGATGTCCCTCGTAGACCTACGGAGTTGTGTGTTTACTTCTCCATCGGAGAATGTCGCCTGCTGAGCAGACTTGGGTTTCTCAATCTGTTCATGTGGTTCTTGAACTTCTTCAAAATCAATCTTACTCTCACTGGCTCCTTGAGATATCAAATCCTTCTCAAGGAACTCAGCATTCTTGGATACAAACACTTTGTGTTCATCCATAGAGTAAAAGTAGTATCCTTTAGTACCTTTAGGATACCCCACAAAAAGACATTTAGTACTCTTAGCACTAAGCTTGTCTGATGCCAATGTCTTGACATAAGCTGGCGATCCCCAAACCCTGAGATAACTCAGGTTGGGTCTCTTACCATTCCATATCTCATATGGTGTGGTTTGAACAGATTTAGACGGTACCCTATTTAGAAGGTATGCCGCTGTGTCTAAGGCATATCCCCAAAACGATTTTGGAAGTTGAGTCTCACTCATCATAAACCTGACCATGTCTAACAGGTCCTGTTTCTCCTTTCAGAGACACCATTTTGGTGTGGCGTGTAAGGTGCGGTAAATTGCGAGAGAATTCCATTTTCTCTCAGATAATCCTGAAACTCATGGCTCAAATATTCACCACCACGATCTGATGGTAATGTCTTAATCATCTTGCCACGCTGTTTCTCTACTTCATTCCTAAACTCTTTAAATTTTTCAAAAGCTTCGGATTTATATCTCATTAGGTACACGTACCCAAATCTTGATTTATCATCAGTAAAGGTAATGAAATAGGAGTATCCTTCTCTAGCTCTATAGACATTGGCCCACAAACATCAATGTGAATGAGTTCTAATAACTCACTAGCCCTATGACTCTCAAGCCCTTTGGGCTTGTGACAAGTCATTTTCCCAGCTAGACAAGATTCACATTGTCCATAGAATTCTAAATCTATGGAATCTAGGTTTCCATTTGCATGCATCCTAGACAATCTTGTTTCGTTTATGTGCCCTAGTCTACAATGTCAAAGATAAGATTGATTATCTATCCTAGGTCGTTTCATATTTACATTGAGCACTTCAGTTCTCATTTCCAAAACATATAAGCCATTTATTAAAGAAGCAGTACCAAAAACAATATCATTCGAAATGATAGAAAATGTACCATCCCTAATAGTGAAAGCAAAACTATCTTGTTCTAAACAAGAAATAGAAATAATGTTTCTAGAAATGCTAGGAACATAAAGACAATTATTCAAATGCAATAAAAGGCCCGTAGGCAAAATGAGGTCGGCATCTCCAACAGCTTGAGCAGCAACTCTTGCTCCATTACCAATGCGGAGGTCCACCTCGTTCTTTTCCAATCTTCTAGGGTTCCTAAGCACCTGCAACGAATTGCAAATATGAGAACCACAACCGGTATCCAATACCCATGAAGTCGGATTAGCACAAGAATAATTTATCTCAATAATGTAAATACCTGAGGAAGAAGCATCACCATGCTTCTTGTCCTTCACACTCTTCAGGTAGTCTGGACAATTTCTCTTCCAATGGCCTTTCTTGCCACAATGGAAGCACTCAGCATCGCTTTTGTCCTTGGATGCATTCTTACCCTTCTTTTTGCCTTTCTTCTTCTTGGGTTTTCCTTTGGGCTTAAGGGAGTCGCCTTTCGCAGGCTCCTTGCCTTTACCCTTGGCCTTGCTAGGCCCACCAATCAGAAGAGCATGTGTCCTATCCTTCTTGATAGACACTTCAGCAGTTGTTAACATGCTTAACAATTCAGGCAAGCTCACAAGCATCCCATGCATGTTGTAATTCATAATGAATTGACTGAAGGAAGGTGGAAGTGAGGTCAGGACTAAGTCATTACTTAGCTCGGCATCCATCACGAAGCCTAGATTTCCTAGCTTCTCAATGAGCCAGATCATATTAAGAACATGACTGCTCACAGACATGCTCTCAGACATCCTGCATGACAACAATTCTCTAGAGGCCTCATACCTCTCATGCCTTCCTTTAATGTCATACAACTCTTTGAGATGTAAGACAATAGAGGAAGCATCCATATGCTTATGCTGCTTTTGCAGTTCAGGCGACATAGATGCCAACATGATGCAGACAGTCAACACATTGTCATCCATGTGCTGTTTGTGGGCCTCGAAATCAAATTCCGCGAACCCATCTTCCCCTTCCTTAGGAGCTACGGGTAATGCAGCATCCATGACATGAGCTATTTTTTCGGCCCTAAGAACAATTCTTAAGTTCCGATACCAGTCCATAAAGTTTGAACCGGTCAGTTTGTTCGTATCGAGTATTGAGCGCAGTACAGTGGATTAGTCATACTAAAAACTGAAAAGATGTAAAGATAATTTAATTAATATATTTCGACATGTAGTAAAAACAAATTATTAGAGAGGTAATATTGGTGGTGGGAGGTAATCATGCTTAATAATTTTATTCCTTTTAAGGGTTCCTTTTATTTAGGGTTTATTAAGTCTCATCAAACGCATAGGTATAATTATCATGCTAGTCGTATCCTATGTCAAACATCTATCGGATTACACTAGTCGTAATTGGACGTGCATAATAATACATACAAACGCGATTTGTCCAATTTCATGCATACTAGTCGTTTTTTAAAACATAAAAGCATACATGCATATAAAACAATTTTATTTGAGACGGTCATGGTGCTCGTGCATTCGTCCTTCTTGCTTCTCAAGCCACGACTCCTTGTCGTCTAAACACCACTAGCCTAATTCTCTAATTACAAAATAATTAAAGAAACTCCAAAACATCTTTGGAGGGACAAATGAATATTCAAAATTTAAAATTTAATTTTACATTTTAATTCAAATCGAGCAAAATTACACCTTTAATTTAAAATATAAAATTTGAAATTCAAACTCGGGCACCATGACCATCCCCTTCCAATTTGCACCTGAAAATTCAAATAACTTGCAAGCACATAATATCAAATATTATATAACATGTTCATCCATACGTCTTATCATTTTAACAATTAAAATATCATTGCAAGAATCATGATTCAAATTTTCTTAAAGGCCGAATTATATAACAATTAATATAATTCAAATTTTGATGACTCTTTCTCAAAGAACACAAAATTAAACTACACATGTAGACACCACACCTTGTATGGCCGAATCACATATCCATATATATGATAAAAATTTTCACAAAAAATTTCATGTCATTCTCATGGAACAATTCATAGAGAAAAATAAGAAAACAATCAAGGTACTCAAAGTACCCCTCATGGCCGAGTCATCCCTTTCAAAAAGGTATTTCTTTTCAAAACTTTCACAAAGAAAAAGAAACAAAACCATGAACACATAATACAGATATATGAACATAGCAATCACATTAACATGTTCATAAAATAAGAACTTTAACAATTTAAAGCATAGTATTTCAAAATCCATATGCTATGATCCATGCTTTAATTCTTTAAAGAATTTTTTACCGTAAAGAACAAGTTTTTACAAACAAAGTACCATCACCCGCCGATGGTAAAGCAACCGGGCTTTGATACCACTTGAAAGAAAATGGCCTTGAAGGCCGTAGGCATGTGAGGATGAAAACAAAATTTTCAAAGCGGAATTACACATACCATATCAAGAAACATGCTTTAGGACATGGATGTTACCTTGTTTGCTTTCCAAAACTTGAAGATGATCAAGGTGAGGCTTGAAGATACAAGCCCTCTAATATTGATCCACACCACCCTTTGTCAAGACGGAAGAACTCTTCTTCAAGGCCACTGTTGTAAATAATAGTTATTTAGTTATTATTTAGTCATTTATTTGTTGTATTGGGCCAAGCCCATTAGGTCAAAATTAGGTCAAGTATTCTCTATAAATAGAGAACCCTTTGTACAGATTATACACAATTCAATAATATTTCAAATACCCTTTTCTTTCAAGATGATATCAGAGCTCTCGATCCAGAGGGCTCTGCTTCCGCAATTACCTCCGTTAAAACAGAAACCTTCTTTCTTAACCTCTTGCCGCCATTAGCCGCCACCGGAAAATTTTTCCGGTGGACCTTTTGGACCAAGAGGACCAGTTTTCAAATCCTTTTTCTCTGATCTATCAGCTTACGGACGTGTTATAGTCGTTTGACGACCGGATCTTCCCAAAACAACAAAAGGCCGCTACTGTTCATCGCATTTTGGACACTTTTCCGGCGACCTTTCATCTCCGACCGGCCACAGAAAGGTTCGAGACCGTCGGACGACCTCGCCACCGAAATTTCAGCTCCGGCGGCCGCCGCACGCGCTCTCACGCGCCGCCACACTCCCGGCGAGTGAGGCCCACTCGCAGACACCTCCACCAGCGCGTGGAGGCGCGTGGGCCACTTTTTCCAGCTGCGGCCAAAAAGTTTTCTGATCTTCTCCTCATCCTCTTTCTGGATCTGTGCTCTCCTCTCAGATCGGACGTCGTTTGGTATTTGTTTTGTGATTTTTTGGCTTCTTGGAGTTTTTCTTTGACCATTTTATGTGCAGTATGGCCTCTTCTCAAAGGAGTTCTTTTTCAAAATTTTATGATGTACCTCTTCTAGACTTAAGAGAGATGATCGATGGTGTTCTTATTGTAAAAGAACAGGTCATATCAAGGATTTATGCTTTCGCCTTTATGGAAAGCAAACTGTCTTAGAAAAGATGGCAAGGTTGCGTGGTCAGCCGCATTTTACTAAAATAACTTCTGCACCTAATGAGACCCAACCTGCATTTCGTCCAGATGAGTTGGAACGGCTCCGAACCATTCTTGATTCTATGAGTAAGCCATCTGATACTAGTGCTTTGACTATGACTGATATGAGCTCCAAAACTTATTCTTTCCTTTCTTTATGTATTGATTTTAAACATTCTTGGGTTGTTGATTCTGGTGCTACTGATCATATGGCTTGTTGTGCTGACTCCTTTACTTCTTATCATCCTACTATTGGAACTCATACAATAGCCGTAGCTGATGGCTCTCATACATCAGTTGCGGGTTCTGGTGACATAAACTTACAGCAGTCCTTACATCTTAAGGATGTTCTTCATGTTCCTAAACTCTCCACAAATCTTCTTTCTATTCATAAAATTACAAAAGATTTGAATTGTACTGTAACCTTCTATCCTACCCATTGTGTTTTTCAGGATCTCGCCACGGGGAAGACGATTGGTAGTGCTAAAGAGCAAGGTGGGCTGTACTACCTGGTGTCACAATCTCCTGCAAATAAAGTAACAGATCACATCTTGATGTCTCATGGTCAATCAACTGCTGATTCTTTGATTTGGCTTCATCATAAGCGCTTAGGTCATCCTCCATTTAGTTTACTCAAATCTTTATTTTCGTCATTGTTTTTGTCTAAATCTGTTGAGTCTTTTCATTGTGATGTTTGTGAATTTGCTAAGCATCATCGTGTGTCTTTTCCTTCTAGTATTACTAAGAGTGTTGAACCTTTTGATCTTATTCATTCTGATGTTTGGGGTCCCTCTAAAGTCCCTCATGCTTTTGGAAATAGATGGTTTGTTTCTTTTATTGATGATTGCACTCGTGTAACTTGGGTGTACTTAATGCGTGAAAAGTCTGAGGTACCACAATTGTTCTTTCAATTTTCTAAAATGATTGAGACCCAGTTTGGTAAAAAAATCAAGAGACTAAGAACAGATAATGGTACTGAATATGTTAATCACAGCTTTTCCCAATTTATAAGAAATAACGGTATGATTCATGAACTTACTTGTGTTGACACCCCCCAACAGAATGGGGTTGCTGAAAGAAAAAATCGTCACCTTCTTGAAGTGGCTCGCACATTAATGTTTCAGACACATGTACCCAAATACTATTAGGGAGATGCTATTCTTACTGCAGCATTCTTGATCAACCGTTTACCCACTCGGGTACTTGACCATGTGAGTCCTATTCACTCTATGACTTCTTTATTTCCTTCTATTCCAACTATGATGAGTCTTCCTCCACGTGTGTTTGGGTGTGTTGCTTTTGTTCATGTTCATAAACATCATCGCAGTAAGTTGGACCCTAGGGCTATTAAATGTGTTTTTCTTGGTTATGCTCCTGATAAGAAGGGCTACAAGTGTTATCACCCTAGTAGTAGGAAATTTTTTGTTTCTATGGATGTTACATTTCAGGAATCTGAGTCCTTTTTCCAAGGTCCTCATCTTCAGGGGAGAATCCTTCACCAGAAATCTCATCACCTCCCTTCCTTTAGTTTGAATCATCAGTGTCTACTCCTTTACCTATGTCAGTGTATCCTCCACCTGGTCCTGTTCCTCCTGTGTCTGATCCTCTTGTGAGTAATCCTCCTGTGACTGATTCTCCTGTGATTGATACATCAAGTACACCAGAGATACGGAATATTATGACACCTGAAAGAAGGAAACAACCCACATTGTCTCAGCAGCAACCTCAATCGTCTGAACCACTGGTAAGTCCTGAATCTCATATTTCTGATCATGATGTTAATACTTCTGATGACTTACCCATTACTACTGATTCTGATGATTTACCCATTGCTCTTAGAAAAGGAAAAAGAGCTTGTCCCAAGAAATCTTGTCCCTCTTGTACTCAATACCCTATCTCCCAGTTTGTTTCCTCTGCTAATCTTTCTGTGCAGCACAAAAGCTTTGTTTCAACACTAGACTCTATTGCAATCCCAAAATCAGTACATGAAGCCTTGAAAGATAGGAATTGGGCTCAAGCCATGCAAGAGGAGATGAATTCTTTAGAGAAAAATAAAACATGGGAGGTTATTGATAGACCCAATGGAAAGAAAGCAGTAGGGTGCAGATGGATTTATGCCCTGAAATATAATTCTGATGGCACTCTTGAGAGATACAAGGCTCGATTAGTGGCCAAAGGTTACACTCAAACCTATGACATTGATTATGAAGAAACCTTTGCTCCATTTGCAAAGATGAATACAGTGAGAATCTTGTTATCCTTTGCTGCCCATTACAATTGGGATATAAATGAATTTGATGTGAAAAATGCTTTCCTCAATGGTGAGTTAGAAGAAGAAGTCTACATGGAAATCCCGCCTGGTTTTGATTCTGTGAAGGGGGAAAATAAAGTTTGTAGATTAAAAAAGGCCTTGTATGGATTGAAGCAGCCACCTCGTGCTTGGTTTGGTAGGTTTACTAAGGTTATGATGACCTTAGGATACAGACAGAGTCAAGGAGATCACACTCTTTTCTTCAAGCACTCCCAAAATGGGAAGCTTACTGTGCTCCTTGTATATGTTGATGATATTATTATCACAAGTGATGATTTTGTGGAGAGACAGATTTTGCAAACACGACTTGTCTCTGAGTTTGAAATCAAAGATCTTGGGAAACTGAGATATTTCCTAGGGATAGAAGTAGCTCATTCAAGAAAAGGAATTTTTATCAGCCAGAGGAAATATGTTTTGGATCTTCTCAAAGAAGCAGGAAAGCTCGGGTGTAAACCCTATAATACTCCTATTGAGCAGAATCACAAGATGGGCTATGAAGAAGAGATTCCTCCAGTTGATAAAGGACAATATCAACGGCTAGTTGGGAAATTGATATATCTGGCCCATACTAGACCAGACCTAGCTTATGTTGTTAGTGTTGTCAGTCACTTTATGCACGATCCAAAGGAAAAACACATGCAGGCAGTAGAGAGAATTCTTCAGTATCTTAAAGGTACTCCTGGTAAAGGATTGTAATTCCGACGTGATGGCAATCTATCTTTAGAAGTCTACACAGATGCTGATTATGCTGGATCCGTGACTGACCGTCGTTCTACCACTGGTTATTGCATGTTTCTTTGCGGTAACTTGGTGACATGGAGAAGTAAGAAACAAGATGCGGTTGCCAGATCAAGTGCAGAAGCTTAATTTCGAGCTATGGCTCAAGGCATTTGTGAGTTACTGTGGCTGAAAATTGTACTTGATGATCTCAAAATAAAATGTGAGGGACCTATGAAGCTGTTATGTGATAATAAGTCCGCTATTTGTATAGCTCATAATCCTGTTCAACATGATCGGACTAAACATATTGAGGTCGACCGCCATTTCATCAAAGAGAAACTTGATAGCGGGTTGATTACCACTCCATACATTCCCACTGGGCGTCAATTAGCTGATCTATTAACAAAGGGGCTTCCTTCAGACAGATTTCAAGAACTTCCTACCAAGCTGGGAACGATAAATATTTATTATTTAGTCAACACAACCTCTGTATGAAATAGCTCCCAGAGTCAAGTCATAGGCAGCCTACATACCTTGATCACTGGCCAGGATCCTCATAACATATAACATCAGTGCATCATCACAACATCAAGATCATATAACATCTAGATGAATGTGAATGAATGCACCTATACAATATACCACTTACTTTCATACAATACAACCATAATGCCCACCATCATGGTGGGACCACAAGAGAGAGGAGCAACCAGAACCAGGAGCTTACCTCACTGAGCTTATCACAAGCCCAACTCCGACAGTAAAATACGTATGCTCCAATAAATCCTCAAGTGCAAGGTTCTCTAGGCACACCTAGAGTAGGAACCATTCACATTATTAATTACATAGTAATTAATCAAGTCATATAAAAGACTTAACCATTTAATGATTCCACTTTCCATACTTATACGCCAATAATATTTCCATTACAAGTCTAGACCATTTATTACTTAATTACATGTTTTTAGTTCATAAGGAATTGTTCACTAAGTCCACAATAACTCATTAGGCACTTAGTCTCATAATAAACTCTCTTAGCTTAAAGCATTTTTCACTTAACTTATCACTAATCAAGACATTTACCATCAATATATGTCATTCATAACCTTGAACATTAATTATTATAAGTTCAAAGGGTTCCCATAAATTTCATTTCACCTAAATCTCACTTTTACGGTTTTCCTTTACTGTACATGCTTCTGTTTTCTACTCCCTGTGTCCAACATACTTGTTATAAAATTCTCATCTTTTAGTATGTTAATCTAGATGCAATTACCTTTCCAACAAGGTATCACACACCTTAATTAGAGCTATATAGCTCAGGTTATGAGTTTTGGAAGTTCGACTCACAAATCTGTTTTTAGGCAGTGCAGGGAATCCTAACATCCCTCACGATTTTTGTCTCTGTGAGATTCCAAAAGTCTGATTTCTCTCAAATTTTAATATGTTGTAGTAGACACCTATATCTTTAATTCTAGGTATTATAATCTTAATTTGAGTAAGTAATGAGAGAGATATGAATTTTATAAATTGGACCTTTGGAATTGTCCCTGCACTACGTGAGTTTGGGCAGTCTGGACTCAAATTCCCTTTGTGGATAAACCACAACATATATTACTCTCAAATTTTAGGACAATATATATGACATCTCCATATTTAAAATGAGGTATCATAAGCCTCATTTGAAAAGGGATGAGGGAGATATCACCCTCCAAAGTTAGAGTGTAAATTAAGGTTTTTAAGCTTATTTCATTGTCCTTTCTTTAACTAATTAGTCCCAACACTTAATTAATCTACTAATCCATGATTACCTTATTTTTGACAAAACTAATCCACCTTATACTCAAGAGATCAGAATCGTCATGTGTCTCTTTTAGGGTTCATGTTCATCCTTTTTCATGAAATCCATACAAGGATTCAAAGATTATACCTTTACATATCAATCAACCATTTCTTGGTTCAAAATTCACACTTTTAGCTCCAAGTGTAAGAACCCGCACCGTTAATTAAGGAAGTTAATTAATTAATTATGAGAAATTAGGAAATAATTTCATAATTGACCCTTATAATTATTATATGACTTAAATAATTATGGTAAGTGTTTAATAATGCTGAAAATCACTTTTCTGACGAAAAGTGCAGATACCGGTTCTGCTACTCGGTATAAATGCATACCGATGAAATATCCCAGAAAATTATAATAAGTTCATGAAAATTCCTAGAATAATATATAGGATTGTTATTTCAAGTTTCAAGTTAAAATAATTAGAACTGGTGCCAGAACTGATACTGGCTATGAAAAAGCGCGTACCGGAAAGGTGCTGTGAAAAATAAAATAAAAATACGACAAATCCTAGAAAAATGGCTAGGTTCAGAATCCCAAATTTGAGATTGAAATGCTAAGCGTAGCTATTATTGTTAATATTGTGTGTTTAAAACTTTAGTGCCTATATATTCTCATTTTGCACAAAAACCCTAGGCATTTTTGTAGTAGCTACGTGACCTTTGGAGGCTGATCAGCCTTGGCACTATTCCATTGCTTGTCTCTCTTCAAACTTGAGCTTTTCTCCATTGAAACCAACCAAGTCTTAGCCTTTTCTCTTGATTCTTCCTCTTCCATCTCGTGTGCACTTGAGAGTATACATTGTAAGGGAGAAAGGCACCTTCTTGCTGAGTTTAGCTTCTGAGTTGTGTTGCTTGGGGCTGAGTTTGTGAACTACCTTAGTGGAGGCCTTGTTCATATCTTTTGTGGTGCCAAAAAGTGATCTTTTGGCTTAAAGGACCAAGCTTGGTGGTCAGATTCTTGTCTTTACAAAGTCTGAACCTTTGTACTGTGTAGAGGACCCCTAGTGTGCCTCTTTTTCGAAGTTTTGGAGCCTTAGAGGTATACCATGATCATAGCTTTGTGTTTTTGACGTTTTAAGCTTGTTTAATCGGTTAAAAAGTAAAACTTTAACCATTTGAGTAAAGGAGTGTGTTTCTGAGTTCTTAAGATGTTGTTGAATATCTATTTAGGGAGTCATTAGACTCCCAATCGCTTTTGGATCCTTAAAATTGGGATTATGCAGTTGTCTGTTCGAATTTCTGCATTCTGTTGGATAAGTATTCGAATACTTTTCATGTAGTATTCGAATACTTGTCCTCTGGTCGAATATTCCTTGCTGGAGTATTGGGATACTTTTCTGGGAAGAAAAGTATTCGGATACCTTTGAAGAAGTATTCGAATACAGTGAGTTTTGGTATTCGGATGCTGTGGTATTCGGATACTTGGGATGTTGGTATTTGAATACCTTGTGGTATTCAGATACTTTAGTGAAAGTAATCGAATACTCATCGAGGAGTATTCGAATACCTCATGCAGAAATAACATAAAATGACTTAAAATGAGATGAAAAGCCTTAATCTCTTAATGTAACCTTGGTAAATGGTTATTGATGATTATTACTCTATAAACAGATTGTGATTGTGCTGTTTGTGGGCTTTGAGCTAGTGTGGACTCTTCGCTTGGATTGTTAGCTTGCAAGGTAAGCTTTCGAGTGCTCGATTTAGCTATTGTTTGTTCCACCATGTCCCATGGGGGGATGGTTATATGCATGATGTGTTTTCATGTACTGTTTTATTGAAATGCTATTGAGCTGTTAAGTGCAATTGCTTTATGATATGTATGTGGTGTTTCGCCTAGACAGGAAGCCATGGGGTGGTCCTTTGGGCGGGTACAGCATGGGCATGTACTGTGTGGGTAATAGACGTATTCCTACACTTCTCTGATCAGTAGAATAGTTATAACACATATGACATGATTATCTGCTGCATTGCACTGTTTTGGAACTTATACTGTTTAACTGTTTTTGGAACTTATATTGCACATGTAAGTGAACTTGGGGAGGAAGATCCTTGAGGACCCCTTGTCTTACTGAGATTTCTGTTTAGGGATCTCACCCGACGTTTGGGGCGCTTATTTCAGGTTCAGGTAACCCAGGGGCTGAGACCTCTAGCGGCAGGAGGCCGGAGCTTAGTTGATTGACATGTTTTGCTGATTATGTCGTTGCACCTGCTTAGAGTTTACGCTTTATCCTTTATCATGTTGTTTGTATTGAGACTCGATGGGTATGCTGTTTATTTTGTGAGCATGGAGAATGTCCATGCCACATTAATTTGACAATGTTTAGTTTATTCGAGTTGTATAATTGTATCAGGATTATGTCCGGACTACGTATTGTAGATCCGTGACTTAGATACTCACTTATTTATTTATGAGGTATTTCAGTTAGCTGTCTTTTGCAATTTACATACAGGAAATGTTTTTATGAAATTGATTAAGTAATCAACTTGGCTAAGTTTAATGACGTCATAACTGAAAAGAAAAAGATTTTCCGCACATTTAATTAAGCGTGGCTTAATACGATGACATGTTAACAAACCGGGTATACACGGGGTGTTACACCAAGCTTCAATTTTTACAAACAAGGATGACCCTTTAAACAAGAACACACCTTCAAAAATATGCTCAAGAGTTAAAGCTCAAGAACACAAGAGAGAAAGATGAGATTTTCAAGAAAAGTTTAAGAAACTTACACAAAAACTCAAGAGAATCAAGCACACAAGTGATACTCTTTAAGAGAACTCAAGAACACAACTCCATAACTCCTTGAACCTTCAAAGCCATGGTTGTTTATGAGGATATTGACCACAAAAATTTGCTTCACACCATGAAAATGTATGGTTGTGAAGAGGAGAGTGAGGAGAACAAGTTTGGTGAAGGAAAATTGGTGATTTAGAGAGGTTTTGGAGGAGAGATTCTAGAGAGAAGTTAGAGAAAAGTTTGGAGCTACAATGTTAGAAACAAGACTAATTTTACTAGCTTTTCTTAGTTCCTTTACGGCTGCCATAATTTTAGAGGAAATAAAATATGAAAATGTTTGGACATCAACATGAAAACCAACGACCATATAGCTAGGATTTGTCCAATTTGCTTACTTCCACTTTGTTAACTTTTTCAACCACTATATTATTCTCTTTCAATTGATTCCCTCCCACTTACACTTATTGGTCTGATCATTAACTAAAGGAAGAGGAGACAAGTTCACATGAGTAAAAGAAAAGAAGACAAAACTATAATAATTAATGGAGAAGACAACACTTTCATAATTAATGAAGAAGACAAAACTTTGATAATTAATGGAGGGACCAACTTTGATAAATAATGAAGACACTAAGTCCCACTCCACATGGTTCTACATGGCTGATCATGAATCAAAAGAAAGGCAATCAGATTTCTATTTAATTCATCACCAATAAAACTAGTAACCTTAGAAACTAGTTAATTACTAGACTAGTAACTTTGAGATGTAACATAACACCAATTCATGCTCATCCTACCAGAATTTTCCCAATATCCTTATACTTAACCATCATAATCTAGATGTCACAAGCTTTCCAATTATATATTATAAGCCCCATTCTGACAAGTACAGCCCAAGTTACGTCCGCCGTAAGTAGTAAACTGAAAATCTCGTTCATTCATGAAATATTCGGTAAAAGTGACTTTTCAGAAATACCTCAATATAGAAATCAATCTTCACCATTTCATATTCTAACCTCATTCATGATCTTTATATCATTAGATTAGCTCTCTAACTTAAATTCACTGCACTAGAGCTATTCTACAATCTATTACTGCTTCAGCAGTCAAAAACAGCATATAAAAATTCACCTGACTAGAATACCCTCATTATGGATATCAACATTCTTATAATTTCATTCTCATTCTATTTATGACAATAAGGTCCTCATCATAACCCTCTAATTTAAAAGTCGTATAAGTAGGGTTATTATATTCACCACACCTTTAAAAAGATTTTGTCCTCAAAATCGGATCATACCTGATATCAAAATCGGGATATTGCCAGAGAATATCATCCTCTTGCTCCCATGTTGCGTTCTCAGGTGTCAATCCTTCCCATTGAATCTTGATCATGGGAATGACTCTATTTCGAAGCTGTTTCTCATCTTGAGCAAGAACCTTAGAAGGTCCAACAACGAACTTCAAGTCTCTCTTAACCTCTATGTCATCAAGCTGTACATTGTGTGAATCATCAGATATATATCTGCGGAGCTGACTCACATGGAAGACGTCATGTAGGTTCGCCAAGTTGGGAGGTAGAGTAAGTTGATACGCCACCGGTCCGACCCTCTTTATTATCTGGTAAGGCCCAATGAACTGTGGACTCAACTTTCTCACTCCCAAGGCACACCCAACACCAGTGGTTGGTGACAATCTAATAAATACATGATCCCCTTCAGCGAACTCGATTCCTTGTGTAACTCTAGTATAATGACCCTAACTGGTAAATCTTAGTTAGAGATTTAATTTAAGGATTTAAATGCCATAATTAGATTCAGTGAGCGATTTCGAGTATTTTGACTGTAATCATGACTATGTTATGAACAGTGCGTTCTGCCGGAGAATTTACAATTTTGTGAATTAACCGGTAGAGCTTAAAATGAGCAAAATAATTTTAGGAACATAATTTGAAAATTCTGATGACAAATATGAGTTCAGAACGAAAAATTGTATAGTCTGGCACTTTCCGTGAAAATCTCGTGAATAGTGTTTCTACCGGGTATTTTGTACTGCTGTTTAAGAAACCGGTAGAGTCCAGAAATAAATAATTGATGAAATAAGAATAAGAAAGTCCAATATATGCCAAGCAAGTCAATATAGGCCCAAGAAAATGATAAGTTTATAAGTTTTAAGTTTCGTAAGTAAATGAAGTACAATTAGTGATGCACAGTGCATTTCGTCAAAAACGGTGCAAAAACCATACTGTGAATTATGAATATTGTTCCTTAGGAAATAAAAATTAATGTAAATGATTTTAGGAAATAAAAATATGTTTGTAGCTTTGAGTTAGTTCCGGGTCAATTTAAGTTAAAATACGCGATAAAAAAACATCCGATGAAAATGGCCACATGTGCCTATATAGCCTTGTCACTTAAATGAAACACTATTCATTTCAGATTTTCTTCTTCTCTCTCTTGCATGGCCGAGCTGCACATGGAGGGGAAGGGGCTAGGGTTTCAAATTTTCCTTCTTTGATTTCTTCATCATCCATCCACCAAATCCAATGACCCACCACATGAAATTGATTGGAAACCACTCAATGAATCCATTCCACCTATCCATTTGAGCTATAGTTGAGTGTGTGAAGAGTTATTCCTCCTCTCATTTTCGAGTTACTATTCATTGGAGGAGAAAAAGTGAGTTTTTGGATGGAGCTTGGCTTGGAGATTGCTCTCTAGGCTTTGTACAAGTGTTTAGAGGTAAGAAACCTCTATTTCCATGATATTATTTTGATGATTTAAGTTATGAAATTGATGAGCATATTTTATTGGGAAATAATTGATGTTAGAATGTGAAATTTATGATGGATTATTGTTGTTTAGGAAGTTATAGTGTTGAGTAAGCATCCACATGTGATATAAAAATTTAAAAGTCCTATTGCATCTTCCTCCTAGGTTTCGGCCATCATGGAGTGAGTAGGAGTTATTGTGGAAAAAATTATATTATGTATTGTGAAGGTATAGTGTGTTGGAAATGAGTGAAAATGGATGAGTTAGTAAGAATGCCTAAGTAAAAAGGACTTGGTGTCTAAACTCAAAATAGGAATTTAGTGGAAGCATTCCTAGGTGTTTGCAAGTTGTAATGAAGTAACGAAAATGCATTGTAAAAGAGAAGGATCTTTGGAAATTCCCCTTGTAGGATTCGACCTATAGGGTATTTAGGGATATATTTTGTACATTTTATTTTAAATAAAATGTGTTGTAATAAATTGTATAAAGGTGATGAGTTTTGAAGAAAAATAGCATGATTTATGTTGAAAATTCCTAAGGGAATGGTTGATTAAATTAAAGAACACCAACGGTTATAAAGAGGTCTAGACTTGTGTATTGGCATAGGATTGGCAAAAATGCAAAGAAAGGAAAATAAGCGATAAAATGTATGCTTATGAAATAATTATGGTATTGCATCATTTTATTGATGCATTGTAAATTATTCTCTAGGTGTGCCTAGGGATTGAGAAGGATCGGAAATCTCTTGAAGCGATAAAAGTAACTTGTTCCACAAGTAAGCGTATTGGTAAAGCTTCAAGAGGTAAGCTCTATGTTTAAGGAGTCTTTTCCTGCTTGAGTGCTCCACCATGGTTAGTGAACTATGGTTGGACTGTATGACTGTGATTTAGATGCTTTGTATAGATGCATTCATATAGAGTTATTTGATAACATGATATGTTTTGCTCTGATATGACTTCTGTAATATGATTTCTGTAACAATCTCTGGCCATTGATTGTATAGTACCCAGATGTCCGCTTTGGGGTCCTCCCTCGGGACTGATGGTGTACGCCTCTGATATGTCTGGTTCCGCTTTGGGGTCCTCCCTCGGGAACACGTGCGTTGATTTCCGCTTGGGGTCCTCCCTTGGGAATGACGGCGCACATCTCTGATATGATATGGATATATGCTCTGTTCTGTTATGATATCTGTTATATGTTGTATTTGTATACTCTGTATCTGACTTTCATGCAGGAGTGAGCCAGGGGTATGGAGAATTCTCTATAAACCTGGAGCTTACTGAGATTTGTAATCTCACCCCTCTTTGGGGACATATTTTCAGGTGCCCAGATTCCCGGTGAGTCCTCACTAGGCAGGGACACGACACGTGGCTGAGGCAGTTGACAGATCGGATTTTGAGTGGCTGTAGGCTACTACCTTTTGGAGTGTTTGATGTCTTTTAGTATTTCTGCATTTGATGGATCACGATATTGATCCTTTATTTTGTATATGGCATGTATATGTTTTGTACATGTCTGTCACTTGGAGGCATGTACATTTGGGTATTCAGGCACGTTATATGATGATGTATTATTCAGTTTATGATTACGTGTTGGATTGCATGCTGTTAGATATAGTGGCACTGAGCCAAGTCATGCATGCGCCCATGGATGGGCATTTGATTATATTTGTATAAACTGCTTATCAGGAAATGCATCTGAGTGGGATTGGAAAATCCCCAGTTGTCCGATTTATAGAGGAAACTCTGCCCGATTTTCGTTTACGACGAAAGAGAATTTAAAAAGAAAAAGAAAAAGTTAGCTCGTATTTTCATAAGTTAAGTCTTCCGTTGTTTTCTGTTTTATCATATGTATGTTAATTGAACTGGCTCGAGACGGGGATGTTACATCTAGGGTCAAAGCCATAGACGGTTACACATGTGTGACTCCAGGGTCAAGCCATAGACAGTCAACACAACCTTTGTATGAAATAACTCCCAGAGTCAAGTCATAGGCAGCCTACATACCTTGATCACTAGCCAGGATTCTCATAACATATAACATCAGTGCATCATCATAACATCAAGATCATATAACATCTATATGAATGTGAATGAATGCACATATACAATATACCACATACTTTCATACAATACAACCATAATGCCCACCATCATGGTGGGACCATAAGAGAGAGGAGCAACCAGAACCAGGAGCTTACCTCACTGAGCTTATCACAAGCCCAACTCCGACAGTAAAATACGTATGCTCCAATAAATCCTCAAGTGCAAGGTTCTCAAGGCACACCTAGAGTAGGAACCATTCACATTATTAATTACATAGTAATTAATCAAGTCATATACAAGACTTAACCATTTAATGATTCCACTTTCCATACTTATATGTCAATAATATGCCCATTACAAGTCTAGACCATTTATTACTTAATTACATGTTTTTAGTTCATAAGGAATTGTTCACTAAGTCCACAATAACTCATTAGGCACTTAGTCCCATAATAAACTCTCTTAGCTTAAAGCATTTTTCACTTAACTTACCACTAATTAAGATATCTACCATCAATATATGTCAATCATAACCTTGAACATTAATTATAATAAGTTCAAAGGGTTCCCATAAATTCCTTTTCACCTAAATCTCACTTTTACGGTTTTCCTTTACTGTACATGCTTCTGTTTTCTACTCCTTGTGTCCAACGTACATGTTATAAAATTCTCATCTTTTAATATGTTAATCTAGACTCAATTACCTTTCCAACAAGGTATCACACACCTTAATTATAGCTGTATAGCTCAAGTTATGATTTTTGGAAGTTCAACTCACAAATATGTTTTTAGGCAGTGCAGAGAATCCTAACATCCCTCACGGTTTTCGTCTCTGTGAGAGTTTCAGTAGTCTGATTTCTCTCAAATTTTAATATGTTGTAATAGACACCTATATCTTTAATTATAGATATCATAATCTTAATTTGAGTAAGTAATGAGGGAGATATGAATTTTATAAATTGGACCTTTAGAATTGTCCCTGCACTACGTGAGTTTGGGCAGTCTGGACTCAAATTCACTTTGTGGATAAACCACAACATATATTACTCTCAAATTTTAGGACAATATAAATGACATCTACAGATTTGAAATGAGGTATCATGAGCCTCATTTTGATCAAGGGATGAGGGAGATATCACCTTCCAAAGTTAGGGTGTAAATTAAGGTTTTTAAGCTTATTTCATTGTCCTTTATTTAACTAATTAGTCTCAACATTTAATTAATCTACTAATCCATGATTACCTTATTTTCAACACAACTAATCCACCTTATACTCAAGAGGTCAGAATCATGATGTGTCTCTTTTAGGGTTCAATTTCATCCTTTTTCATGAAATCCATACAAGGATTCAAAGATTATACCTTTACACATCAGTCAATCATTTCTTGGTTCAAAATTCAGACCTTTGTTGGACAAGTGGCTTCAATACTCAAGATGGGGGGTGAATTGAGTTTTACAAAATCTTTTCGCAAAGTGCCTCCTTTGATATTTTAAAGACTATTTCTTCAATAAAGTAATTTAATAAGGAAAAATTGAAGTGTGAGAGCAAATGTAGTGATCAACAAAGTAAGCAATCGAATATATAAGACAATCTAAAATGCAATTTCAATACTTAAATAAAGAGGTTAAGGTTAGAGAAATTGCAAACTAGATGTATCCTGGTTCGGTCACCACCACTGTGACCTACGTCCAGACTGAAGTCGCTCGATCAATTCTTTTCACTAACAATCAAGTTTGAGGGTGCTTGATAAACCACTACAACCTTTCAAGACTTCGGGCTCTTGATGCCTTACAATTTTTCACTCCAAATTTTCTTAGGAATTTGGTGACCTCTCAAGTGTATAGGGTTCACTCCCCTAACTATTCAAGGAATCAAATGGAGGTGTTTAAGCTATGGCTAAGTACTCTCAAAGTACAAATAATACAAGATGAAGAACTATGGGTGTTGACACTCTCACAAGAATAAAGCTCAAAGATGATTTATGATCAAGACGATTGAAAGTAAGTAAATGATGTGAAATAAAGCAAGAATTATGATCAAGAGGTGTGTCCCATCAAGGGGAACAATGGTCACTATTTATAGAGGACCCCCATGACCCTTTGCGCACTCATTTTTGCAAAACTAGTCGTTTATAGCCGTTATTATCATCCTCTGGTGCAGTAGGAATCGATTCCCAATGAGTGGGAATCGATTCCTTATCACAGGGAATCGATTCCCAACCTTCTAAATGGGTTAGAAATATGTTTAAAAATATTCTAAAACTTTTTCAAACATGTTTATATGAAAGCGTAATGTTATAAATCCTCTGTGTAATCAAATGATAATTTAATGCATGTATTTTGACAAAAATACATTTGAGCTTATTCATGCAAGAAGTTAATTACCCTTACAATTAATTCTAAGTCGTAAAGTATATTACTTGATAATTCTTGGACTTAGATTCTTCTCTTGAAGCTTGAATCTTGAAGGACTTCATGATCGTTGGATTTGTTTCTTTTTGATTGTTGCAACTTGAAGCCTTCCTTTCATGCTTGTTTGTTATCATCAAAATCGTTGAACCTTTATATTCTTTACGTAGAGTGCATTGGTTCCACAACCTTTAGCTCCAAGCTTCACTTTTTACAAACAAGGATGATCCTTTAAACAAGAACACACCTTCAGAAATATGCTCAAAAGTTAGAGCTCAAGAACACAAGAGAGAAAGATGAGATTTTCAAGAAAAGTTTAGGAAACTTACACAAAAACTCAAGAGAATCAAGCACACAAGTGAAGCTCTTCAAGAGAACTCAAGAACACAACTCCATAACTCCTTGAACCTTCAAAGCCATGGCTTTTCATGAGGATATTGACCGCAAAAAGTTTCTTCACACCATGAAAATGGTATGGTTGTGAAGAGGAGAGTAAGGAGAACAAGTTTGGTGAAGGAAAATTGGTGATTTGGAGAGGTTTTGGGAGAGAGATTCTAGAAAGAAGTTAGAGAAAAGTTTGAAGCTCCAATGTTAGAAACAAAACTACACTTTCTAGCTTTTCTTAGTTCCTTTAAGGCTGTCATGATTTTAGAGGAAATAAAAAATGAAAATGTTTGGACATCAACAATGAAAACCAACGACCATATAACTAGGATTTGTCCAATTTGCTTACTTCCACTTTGTTAACTTTCTCAACCACTATATCATTTTCTTTCAATTCATTTCCTCCCACTTACATTTATTGGTCTGATCATTAACTAAAGGAAAAAGAGACAAGTCCACATGAGTAAAGGAAAAGACGACAAAGCTATAATAATTAATGGAGAAGACAACACTTTGATAATTAATGGAGAAGACAAAACTTTGATAATTAATGGAGGGACCAACTTTGATAAATAATAAAGACACTAAGTCCCACTCCACATGGCTAATCATGAATCAAAAGGAAGGCAATCAGATTTCTATTTAATTCATCACCAATAAAACTAGTAACCTTAGAAACTAGTTAATTACTAGACTAGTAACTTTGAGATGTAACATAACACCAATTCATGCTCATCCAACCAAAGTTTTCCTAATATCCTTATACTTAACCATCATAATTTACATGTTACAAGCTTTCCAACGATATATTATAAGCCTTATTCTGACAAGTGACAAGTACAGCCCCAGTTACGTCTGCCGTAAGTAGTTAACTGAAAATCCAACGTCACTTGACAAGGTCGCGGACTGTTTAATTATTCTAGAATGATATACTGCCCAACTTATTCTGAAATTTTTATGACAAATACTAGACATCTTAATCTTTAATTTGGCATAAGAATCGTCTCGTTTCGTTAAGTAACGAAGGAGATATGAATTTCGCAAACTCACTATTGCTTGCTGTAATAACTGTGACGGGAATGAACAATGCCCACTGATTTTTTTGTAAAACTTGAACGTGATCTCCTAAAATTCTTATATTTTAGGAAAAAAAAACTAGACATCCTAAGGTTAAATTTGGTACCTCACACACTCCATTTGATTAAGAAAAGAGTGAGATATGATTTATTTAAAACTGAACTCACTACTTCGTAAAATTCTGACAACGCCATCAATTTTACTTCTAGACGTTTTTACCCTAAATTGTCCAAACAATTTGAACTTTGTTTTCTTATCTACATATAACTTAACTTTAACATTTTTGGTCTAATTATGATTTGTTAGGCATATATTAGGCTTTCGTTCTATTTTCTCATCTTTTTCCCATTCCGGGATTCTACCGGCTGCTTCTACAGCAGTACAAAATATCCAGTAAAAGTGACTTTTCAGAAATACCCCAATATGGGAATCAATCTTCACCATTTCATATTCTAACCTCATTCATGATCTTTACATCATTAGATTAGCTCTCTAACTTAAATTCACTGCACTAGAGTTATTCTACAATCTATTACTGCTTCAGCAGTCAAAAACAGCAGATCAAAATTCACCTGACTGGAATACCCTCATTATGGATATCAACATTCTTATAATTTTATCCTTATTCTGTTTATGACCATAAAGTCCTCATCATAATCCTCTAACTTAAAAGTCATATAAGTAGGGTTATTATACAATCCTCTTCAATGGGATTAAGGAGAGTCAACCTACAATGATCATACAATTAATGACCATCAATAACTTGTTCAACAAGTTACAACAAGTCATAAAACACAACCCTAGGTTCGACCTTCACACCCCAAAATCACCAATTTTGTGTTTTAATTCAAATCAACCTTTTTAATCACTTTATCCACATCTCACCACACCATTATACATCCTCCCTCCTTCACAACAATTTCACTCATTTTTAAGCCTTATGGCTGAGGGATACACCATACAAGGTCAAGGGATGTTCCTTCATGGTCATTCTATTCCAATCATGGTTTAACCTCATCAACCAAGTCATCATCACACCCACATACCATCCATCAAGCCAAAACACAATTTGCATTATTTCCCCCAATTTTAAGGCCTATAGCCGAGGGGATCATCTCCAAAGGGTCAAAGGATTTTCATCTAATTCAAATGTCTAACATGATCAATCAATCATCTTGTTAACTGTCCCAACATATAAACATTCAATTCACCAATTCAACCATTACTTTTCCATCAACTTCCACCAACCCTTCACCATCAAAATTTACTCTAAGTGTCAAAACATATCACCTTAAATTATTATTCAATTTTCACCATTAAAATATCAACCCAAGAAATAAATTGTAAAGAGAAATCATCCTACAAAGTCTCCAACAATCACTCCCGCACTCATAAATTTTATGATCTCGTGAATAACTCAAAAGAAATGAAAAACACTTACAACAAATCAACTCTTAGGCTTCCCCAGAGTGATATTCAAGCGATCAATCAACTTGAACAACCAACAATGGCTCTACCATCTTCAAAATCTTGCCACTTCCATGGAGGGATTTCTCTTGATGTAGTGGTTTTCAAGGGAAATAGAGGTTTGGGTTGAGTCCACAAGGTCTCCTACTTAAACTTTCATATGCAACTCAAGGTGATTTGGTGAAGAAAAATGGAAATGGAAATGTAAACTTGCTCTAAGGAAGGGGGATAGTTGCGGGTTTGGGGAAGGAAAAGGTGAGATTGATGAATGAATAGTGTAACGAACATGTGGCTTTTACGTCATTTAAGTGGGATGGGTCCCACAAGTCATCTTTTCACAACCTACTCATTTAACCCACTAATCTTTCATTAATTCATAAATCATTCATTTAATCAAAAATTCAACATTCACCAAAGTCCATTAAATCACTTTAACAAATGAATCTTAAGTTTTTCGGTAATTTGGAGAAATTATGATTTTACCCCTGGTTATGTACTTTTGGCACATTTCTCCAAAATACCTCAAAATTCTCCAAATTTCATTTCCAATCTAAACTAATCATTCTAATCCTATAATCAACTCCAAAATATCATATTCCTCAAGTTAGGGTTAAAACCAAGCAGTTTTGGCGAATTATCATTTTGCCCTTCGTGTGTATTTTCACCTGAAATTCAAGATTTTCACTAAATAAACCCTCTAACCCATAATTTAACCTTTAATATTGTATTTCAAATATGCGAGGTGTTATAATTAACTTTGCTAGCTTTGCTTGTATGACACATTCATTTCCCAAATATTCCACAAACATAATTATTCAATTATGCATTGTTTACCTATAACTTAGGTTATACAATATCCAAATAAACAATGTCAATGTTTACATCAATGTCCAAATCATACAAGTGGTCACAAAATAATAACTTGGAACTTAACCATTACAAAACACATGATCAATATCTTTTGCATAATTCAACAACATGAAAGATGCAAAAGAACCATGACCATAGGCTAAGTCTCTCCATGCACCAACATTACATGTTCTCATAATAAGACTACATATACATGTGAGACAATCGTAATCCAAAATAGCATGTTGTAAAACATAATCTATTACATCAAAATATAGAAAACAAGACTAATAAGTAGCAGCAGCATGCAATAGAGCTCAGTCTACATTGGGCTCCTACCAATAGACGCTCCTACATAGGGTGAGATAAATATCTCAGTAAACTATGGGTCCTTAGAGGATTCCTTTACCCCAAAGTTCACTTCAGACATAACAGTAATAAACAGAATAATACATAATATATGCAATCATTCAATATATATCAAACCATCCCCACAAGGGGTGAGATATATCCATCTCGTTAGGTAATTCTTAGGGTCCATCAACCTTCACCGAAATACCCCAATCAATTATTCTACTGGCCAAAGAACAATGTATGTATTACGCAAGAAACTCTGTCTTGCAACATACCAAGTATAAGACGTTCCATCTTATACAGCACACCGCATAGTATGCAGCACAGCACACGGTATGCCTCACACAAGGGACTACATCTTGTGTCCATAACCAAGCAAACACATATCATTCATTATGCCATATTTCATTGCATTTACAAATACCACATAAACCATAACCCTTTTAGGGCTTGGTTGAACAGTAAAGGGATAAATTCCAAGGTCCGAAAGCTTACATGTGAAGCTCTCAACCAATTTGCTTTCCCTTCAAATCAAGTAGTCTTCCCACAAGAATTTGCTTGATAAGGTCCACACCAATAGTTTGTTAACAAAACAACACCTAGTCACAATGTGAATTTGCAATTTATCAATCAACACAATCAAATTACAAACAAGTGAATATGCCTACATTCATATCCAGACTAGATAATTCATACTAATTCACAAGCTCATAAACTTACCTAGCCAAGAATCATTCAAGATTCAACTCCACTTCCATAACATCAATGTTTGGTTACTCTTTAAAGGTTCACTTGATTCAAGCCTATATATCAAATGAACACAATCATAATCTAATAATACAACAAAGGCTACTTGAAACACAAGAAATCAAACACATAAGGCATGACATTTTCAAAAATTCATGAAGATTGTCCAAATGGTTTTCTTAACACATTTTCACCATTAAAATCATCATTCAAGCATTCTTTCCAACATGAACAAAGTCCAAATCGTTCTCCAACACCCTCATTCCATGCCACATTTTCCATAGAAATCTCAAAATCAAAACATCATGAAACTTTCATGAAACAAGGATTTCTTACCATGGATGTGTTGGACAAGTGGCTTCAATACTCAAGAGGGGGGTGAATTGAGTTTTACAAAATATTTTCGCAAAGTGCCTCCTTTGACATTTTAAAGAGTATTTCTTCAATAAAGTGATTTAATAAGGAAAAAACTAAGTGTGAGAGCAAGTGTAGTGATCAATAGAGTAAGTAAGCAAATAGATAAACACAATCTAAAAATACAATTTCAATACTAAAGTAAGGAGCTTAAGGTTAAACAAATTGCAAACTAGATGTATCTTGGTTCGGTCACCACCACCGTGACCTATGTCCAAACTGAAGCCGCTCGATCAATTCTTTTCACTAGCTTTCAAGCTTAAGGGTGCTTGACAAACCACTACAACCTTTCAAGACTTCGGGCTCTTGATGCCTTACAATTTTCGCTCCAAATTTTCTTAGGAATTTGGTGACCTCTCAAGTGTATAGGGTTCACTCCCCTAACTATTCAAGAAATCAAATGGAGGTATTTAACAATGGCTAAGTACTCTCAAAATACAAATAATACAAGTTGAAGAACTATGGGTGTTGACACTCTCACAAGAATAAAGCTCAAAGATGATTGAAAATAAGCAAATGATGTGAAATAAAGCAAGAATTATGATCAAGAAGAGTTGTCCAATCAATGGAACAGTGGTCTCTATTTATAGAGGGGCCCCAAGAGCCTTTGTACACCCATTTTGCAAAATTAGCCATTTATAGCCGTTATTTTCGTCCTCTGGTGTAATAGGAATCGATTCCCAACTTTTCATATGAGTGGGAATCGATTTGTGCTCACACGGAATCGATTCCCAACCTGTTAAAAAGGTTGGAAATACATTTGTAACTATTTTAAAACTTTTTCAAACATGTTTTTATAAATGCGTGATGCTATAAATCCTTTGTGTAATCAAATGATAATTTAATGCATGTATATATTTGAGCTTATTCATGCAAGAAGTCAGTTACCCTCACAATTAATTCTAAGTCCTAAAGTATATTATTTGAAAATTCTTGGACTTAGATTCTTCTCTTGAAGCTTGAATCTTGAAGGACTTCATGAGCGTTAGTTGTTTGTTTCTTTTTGATTGTTGCAACTTGAAGCCTTCCTTCCATGCTTTGTTTGTCATCATAAAAATTCTAGAATATTTATGTTATGCATTGGTTCCACAAGATGTTCCTAGAATCAACAATGGGGCATCTTCCAAGCTTCAAATGAAGTAGAATATCTCTCATAGCTCCAAGACAACTGCTAGGTTTCAACTTTCAAGGGAGGAAATCTCTCAATACAAGGATTTTCTAGGAATTTTGGATTATAGGTTTTGCTCCTAATAAGGTTCTAAGCAAGTTTCATTCACTCAACCAAGTGTTTAGTTGGCTTGATCAAAAGTTGGATTTCTCTAGCTCTGAACAATGGCCCCTTGGTTTATGAAGGAAGAGAAACGATGAAGATGAAGCATGGGTGGAAAAATGTCTAAGTCATATTACTTATTCAACTTTAATAAAGTAACAATTTGATTAGTCCCACATATGTTCTTTTCTTCGTTTTAATTATAAGACATCATCTAAATGATCTAATTATCATTTTTCCACATTCACCAATGTCATTTAATAATGTCACACTACATTACTTAACAATTCCGAATATAATTTACCTAATTACGTTTTTGACCCCAAAACTTTCACTAATTACACATTTTCCCAAAAATGGCTTTTATTCATTTAATTAAGCATTTCATTTAATTAATTCTCGTTAAGCATGATTGAACATTTAATCACTTGCAATCACCACATTTCATAGGTTAGGATTATTATATTGGGCCTTTTGGGCTTCTGTTGGTTTGGTCTTTCATCTCACATATATTAGGTCCAGATCATTTAGTATATTGTCTCCTTAAAAAAATAAATAGGACACAGAGTGGACTAGGGTTATATGTGTTATATCTTATATTAGTTGTTAATTTTATTTATATATAACTACTTTAATTTATTAGTTACATAAGAGGTTAAATGCAAGTAAAATTAACAACTAACATGCAAATAGCATAATAAAAGAAAATCAAATAAAGAAAATGATCAATTATATTGAAATTGAAAATATCTATAATCAAATTATAAGATCTATCATAATCTCAACTCTGGTGATAACTATACAAGAAATAAATTGAAAAACCATGCTGAAAATCATAATCACATTTATAAATATCGAAACAAAGAGTAAGAGAATAAAATCCTTTCTAAAAATGGGAGGAACGAGCTCTTCTCCTATCCAAAGTAATTAGAAACTTTGGCATCTAAATTATAGATCTTCTTCAATTTATTTGCACCAATTTATAGATAAATTGGGAGGATTATTGTGTATATTTTATTCAAAGCAGTGTTATAAAAATCGAAGTGGCCGGTTCAAACTAGAAATCGGTAAACCGGCTATGTGACCGATCCAGGTTGAGTAATGGATTGGAAATGCAAGTGATTCGGTGTGACCCGGGGTGAACTGGCCGATTTTATTAAAATCGGCAACTCGCCGGGTCAAAAAAATAAAATAACGAACAATGTAGGCCGAGAGAAGGAGGAGGAAAAGAAGAAGAAACATGAGGAGGCGTCAAAGACGATGAAGAAAAAGGAGTCGAAGACGTCAAGCAAAGATCCGTCATATATACGGCCATTGAAAAGAGGAGACCCAGTGAAAGAGAAAAAACTTGAAAACTTGAAATTTTGAAACCCATCTGCGTTGAAGGAAGAAAGAGAAAATAAGATAGATAGATTGCACTTGTTATCTTGGATTCGTATCAATCACTCATTTCTTTTCTTATCTCCTTCCTTTTCAAGTTTTTATTATTTAAATTTACAATGTATCCACCACTCATTTCTTATCATATATTTTTCTTTTTTAATTTTTTATTATTTAAATTTACAATTTTTTGTTTATGTTATTTTCCTTTCTTTATTATATTGGGTACTGTTGTATTTATTTTTCTTTATATGATTTTGAAACCATAAATATTTATTTATATCTCATGATTTTTTTTAAAAATTGAAATATGAAATATAAATTTTGAATTTATATATATTTATATGGTTCAAGCGGTTGAACCAGTAACTAGGGGTGTAAATGGGCCAGGCTGGCCCAGCCCGGCCTACATTGAGCCCAGCTCAGGCCCGGCCTTTCAGAAAAGTAGAGTAGGCTTAGGCTTATAAAAAAACTTTTTTAATAAATAGGCCATAGGCCAATTTTGTCAAGCCCGGCCTACAGCCTTGTAGGCTGGCCTATTTAATTTATTAAAATAAAATAATAAAATAATATTTATTTTATGTGGCAAAGACACAAAGTACCAAATATCAATATCTCTTACTTTTTGTGCTATTTTATTTTATGAAAGGAAAACTTGTATAATGTCTCCAAAATTTACATGCTGTTGCAGCTTAATACCATGGAGCAATGGTTACCTTGCTGGATTATGATGTTACTGATGAAGATCTTTCAATAATACTCTTCTTTCCCTTGTCTTGATGGTGGTTTAAAGATTTTTAGATGAATGACATTCTTTTGTAGACTTTATTTCAGCATCCAGTAATTGTATTTTTCTTATTTTTCCCATTTCTTTGACTCTATTCCTCTATGATATACATTCTAGAGCTGAGGTATTATGTTGACTCTTTCTTGTTTGTCATTTTTTTCTTATTAGAAGTACTAGTGCATGCATGAATGGAACTTTCTTTGCTCTATACAATTATTTTTTTTGCTTAGTATATATAGTGAGAGGCCTACAAGGCCTGTAGGCCATGTAAGGCTTTCTTATTTTTTATAATGGGCCGGGCTTGGCCTACAAATAAAGCCTTTAATAACCCAGTAGGCCAGATAGGCTGAATTTTTTTTGACGTAGGCTTGGGCCAGGATGGCCAAAGTCCAGCCCAGCCCAGCCCATTTACACCCCTACCAGTAACCCACTGGTTGAATCAGTACCTCACTACCTCAACCGGTTCGATCACCGAATCTGATAACATTGATTCAAAGTATTCTGACACCATTCTTGAATTTCTATCGCCTAGTATACCCAATCCAAAATACCTCACATACTCTTCCTACTCCTAATTATCTCACAATCTGATTTTGACGATAAAATTGATGCAATTTGAGTAAGCGATCTTCATATGCATTGTGTTCCTGGATGTTAGATCTCATTAACCATTAGTTTTAGGTCTATTGCATTCATATAACTTCATATATGGGCCATGAATTGGGTTTGGGCCCTGTCTTCCAGCCTAAGGAAAGTTCTATGATTCTTTCTTTCAAGCGATTTTAGATTTTGAAGATAACGAATTCAGGTCTTAAATTTTTTATGTAAGTTATACATAACAAATTCATATGAATAATACATTTGTAGCTCAAGTTATTATCAAATACAGAGACAGTTTTAGAAATTTCATATTACGCTAAATTAAACAATTAATTCCCACATAACCCAATTAAGCTCAATTTTTCACAAACTGTGAAAAATATCATTAAATTAAGCATAAAAGAGATTATATAAATTAGTACGAGACAATTTAGTTTATAAAAGTTGGTCTCATAATGCTAATAGCTAGCTTACAAATCTCTTCCTTGTGAAGGCTATTCGATATATTATATTGTCTCCGTTATTTATTACAATTACTAAACAGAAGAAGCCTTACCATTCTAGTTGATGTTGAATTGAGTTATAATATGTTTTAGGGTAATATATGTGTAATGTCACGGGAAAACAAAAATAGTTCTTGCAGATAGCAAAATTGATGTGGGGTCCATTGATAGTTTTCTTTCTCTTTATATTTATTTCTCTCTGCAAATTTTTTTTGTATCTGCAGGAACTTTTTTCATTTTCATGTAACATTATATATGTATTACTCGTTGTTTTATATCTTCTTTTGATTTTTCTAGTAGCTTTAGTTTTTCAAAAAAATTAGATGTGGATATTTACATTTAGCCTTTTGACCTATACGATGCAAAAAATAAGTATATTACCGCTTTAATTTTTTTGCCAAACTATTTATCCATCTTATATAAGTGAAATACATATGAGGAGTGTGTGTTTAAGTTGTGCATCATCTTCCTCATCTATTTGTGCAAAAGTTAACACAATACAAGACGCAGTTGCACACGCCCCCATGTGCATCTTGTAGAGTGTAACACATAGCAGACACTAATCAATGAGAAGTTCTCTAGACATCCCTAGTTGTTACCTTTTTGGGAAGTAAACTCTTGCCTTAGGTTATCAGGCATCAGAAAATTCTATCCTCATAAAAGGAAGAAATGAGAACTCCTAGCTTAAAAGCTCATAGTTACTTTGACTTTTGCACAAGTCACGTATGGCGGTGGTGATACCTGACTTGAATGCACACACTCCTCATGCGCATTTCACTAACATTAGATGAGTAAATAATTTGTCAAAAAAATTAAACTGGTAATATATTTCAAATTTTTAAAATACAAGGGTCAAAAGGCCTTTATATTTTCCTTCCTTTCAATGACCTGAAAATTCAGATCTACATTTAAGATGTAACCTCTCTTCTCTTACACATCCTCTGTTTCATTCCTATTATCACTCTTGTGCTAAATTAATAATTTTCTTTCCAATGTTATGTCCATTGAAGAGTCCAACAAAAGCAGAAGGGATGCTCTCCACACCCGATGATATGTCTTCAATCACATGCAACTTGTTGTTACGAAGGTAATCTGAAGTTTTTGCCAAAAAATCTGAAAAAACATTCATAAAGTCAGTAGTTAAAAATCCTCTAATTGTGACTCGCTTGTACACAACGTCCAACATGTTTGGGGAAGCTCTTTTTGCAACATCAGTATACTCGGAGATTACCCCACAAACAGCCACTCTACCAAATGGTTTCATATTAGCAACCGCTGCCTCTAGCATCTCACCCCCAACATTGTCGAAATATATATCAATTCCATCTGGAAAGTACCTGAAAAATAAAAATAAATTGCATCAAACACAAATGCAATTTTAGTTTTAATGTATTACCACTAAGCATATAAGATCAACTGGCACGGAATTGATATAAACCTTTAAAAGAAGTTACCATTATTTCTAGTTTTTTAGTAATATATCTAATATTTGACCCCCTTCAAAATTTACAAAAACCTTTATTTGTAAGTACCATTTTTATTTTTATTTTTTATCATATAAATAGTTAAAATTTTGAAAGAAAAATTTACATTATAATTTTGTCTCCCTTCAGAAAAAATTCTGACTTCTCTACTGATTAGAGGGAGAGTTTTGCTGCTCTTGTGGTTATATCTGGCTCAACTGGATTAATAAATTAATCGTTAAACCAGATGTAGAAATCTCAAAAAAAATAAAAATAAATAATTAAAGTGCTAGTTTCGAACTTCTATTTTGGAAATGGATTTATGATTTTAACTGGCATTAGTAGTGACAAACCTTCTAAGAGTGGAGTTTAGACTTGTTTCTTTCTTGTAATTGAATGCATCATCAAATCCTAGCTTTTCTTTGAGCAATGCCACCTATGACAAATTACTCACGGATATTAGGCTTTCAAGTTGAAAACCCAAGTTAGTTAGGTTCGAAAGGGCAATAAACCTAACCTTTTCATGGCTCCCAGCACAACCAATAACGTAGCAACCCATAAGTTTTGCATATTGCCCTACCAAATTTCCAACTGCTCCAGAGGCTGCTGAGACAAACACCTTTTCACCCATTTGGGGTTTGCATACCTCGAAAAATCCCGCATAGGCTGACAGTCCACTGAATCCTGAAATAAAGAATGGACAAAGATAATGCCATTTAATCATAATAAGGCAAATATTTTTCCTCGTAGATTCAAAAGTCAAATAATTTGTTAAAATAATATAATGAAATATGCACGAGATATGTGCATGTTAAAATGGCACAATAATTTTATGTGTAATTTGTGCAAAAGTCAACATGAGCTTGTCACATCCCGCACTATAAGACGCACACGAGGATGATGTACATCTTGAAGAGCATGACATGTGACAAATTGAATGCACGACTTACATATGCATGAGGTCATGTGGTACCGAAACACACACACCCTTAATATGTATCTCATCATATTATTTTGACAAATTGTATGATTTTTGAATCAATTAAGCAAAACTAAGGATTAAATAGGTCAAAAAGGCCAAAAATAATATACATTCTTCAAACATAAGCACTACTATAAGTTGTCAAAATGCTCCTTCACTAGGTTGCCTTGATAAAAAGTAAATTGAATAACAGGCATTGATGTTCCATATAATGTAATGCTTCGTTTTCATTCTTATCAGTACAAGCCTTTATCATTAGTTTCATTTTTATTCAATAACAATAACAATTTCTTTTAAGGGGAAAATTTTTCTTCTGTTATATGTAATAACTTTCTCTCCAACACACTCTTCAATAACTGTGTCGCATTTTTCTTTTCTTTTATTTTTTTTTATTTTTCAGGTGGTGTAGTCCATAAATTTATCCCTATGACATGAGATAACTTATCTCCTTTAACATGATATCAATAAAACCCTTCTTTTAATGCACATTCATCATTTAAGAAAAGAAAAAAATACTACAAATTTATATCCAAACTTTTTATCTCTAAAATATAGGAGACACATCACATGTGATGCTAGTGAAAACTGATAAGCTGCCAATACGTAATTACCTAAAACTCCAAGCTGATAAGTGAGTGGAAATTCAGAAGACTCTAATTTGTTTAGTATGCTGTCTTCTTTAACCAAACTGTACTCTGCCCAATTGAACACTCCCTTAACCAAATCATCTTTCTCAAACTTAGCATTCCCAGAAGCCACAACTTTTCCAATAACAATAGCATCAATAGCCTGAAAAGCGCCAAAATAGAGAAATAACACAAGCTCAGAACAGAGTCATTATTAAATGATTGAACGATTCTTCTACGCATGACCTTTCATTCATTCTTCTAAAGTAAGAGACTCATTTCATAAAAAATCACCACTACCCGTTAAACCCCAAATTACCAAGAACATGGATTTTTTGAAATATTCAAGTGTAAGTAGCGGTGAAATCTCATATCAATTAGAAATTAACCAAATGAGTATCATATACGTGCAAAAGACGTATACACCTATATTTAAGGTTTTGGGTTGACATATGATATTGAGCCACTTATTGTAGTTTGTCATTTAGCTCGTTAATAAAAATATCCCTTATAAAGAGATTTGGGACTCCCGAGGATCCTTCTCAACAAGAATGAGATTTGAACCCAGAACTTATCAGACACAAAGAAGTAGCTTTATTATTGCTTGAGATTCGCGAGAGACTCATTTCATAAATAATGATTTAATCAACTTCTTCTACTTCTACCATATCAATATTCAGCAGTACCAAAATAAAGACTACCTTGCCTGGAGTTATGGGCAATGCAAAGCTTATAGCACTATGGGCAATGCTGTAACTCCTCATGCGGAGAATCTGGTATGGGTCAATAGAGATATACAGATTCTTCACAATGATATCATCAGAACCTGGCTCAATTGATAGGGAGAAAGCCTCAGTTTTGATCTCAAAATGGGACTCTTTTGGTTCATCATCAATGTGATGCTTAACCACTATGCATTTGTTGGTCAATTCCATTTTTCACCTTGTGTACTTGTTCTGTTCTTGCTGCACCTATATATATATATATATATATATATATATATATATATACGAAATAGGATCCTTTGACATCAATGTTAAATTTAAAATTTGGCACCTCATTTGAAAGTCGTTAGATCAAAAAAGATAACGACTCTGATTTGTAAGCATGTGACACCATTGATCCAACGACTCTGAGATGAGGTGTCAAATTTCAAATTTAACACTGGTGTCAAAGGATTTTACCTCTATATATATATATATATATATATAGAGAGAGAGAGAAGGCTATTGAAGCTTCGTTGATTTTTCCTTTTGTGCAAGTTGACCCTACAATTAAAGTAAACAACAAATAATCAAAGTATGACAAATAAATAACTAGTGCTGTGTCTGGCCTGCAGGAAACGACACTGCAAAGAGAGAGGGGAAAGAACTAGTAGACAAAAATGGTATCATATGAACTCGAAATCATTAAGCAGGTGAGATTCCTTTTAGGACTTCAAAATATATTGGAAATCATTAAGCAGGTGAGATTCCTTTTAGGACTTTAAAATATATTGTTATGAGTCTAGGATTTTAAATAATTAGTCAGACATTTTTCTTATGCTAGTTAAGGGTTTGATCCATATCTGATAAAAATATGGGTTTCATACCGTACATCTTATGCAGTAGATAAAGGCAGTAAAAGTAAATGTTTCTTATGGTAGTTAAGGGTTTGATCCATATCTGATAAAGACGTGGGTTTCATACTGTACATCTTATGCAGTAGATAAAGGCAATAAAAGTAAATGACAAAATACGATTTGGATTCTCCCGTATAGAAAAGTGATCATATTATTTGATCACAATCACTCATTTAAAAATTATATATTTTTTACTCTTTTATTTCATCATTAATGAGTGATTGTGATCAAATAACATGACTATTTTTACGCACTAGAGGATCCAAATCCAAGTAACAATAACTAATTGATAAACTTTTCTTTCTTTTATACTTATCACACCTTAGTGTGTAATCTTTTGTCGTAAGAGTTAAATGGCAAATGAAAATGAAGGGAAGCAATTATTTTTGTGGCAGTAAAATAATAAAAATGATACGAATTTAAATTAATATGTATAAATAATATTATTGAATAAGGTAATATATGTGAAGTGGTCGTTTTAACTTTTTTGGCCCTTATTAATTAAAAAATAACTATTTTGTCCCCATTTCAAAAATATACACCAATTTATCCCTGTTTAATCGATTACAAAAGACATTTAATCGATTAAGTGTCCAAAAAAAATTATAATTGATTACAAAATCTTTTTAATCGATTAACTTTCGGTGGTAACTTGTATTATGGGTGAGACAGTTGATGCTCCTTTATTGTAGAAAGTAAAGTAATTGTGTGACTCGGTGGAAACCACATCGCTACAAGGTTTTGCGCTTGCAAAAGTTCCCACATTTTTGATTCGTTGGCTTTTGTTTCTTCGTTCTTGCAATCATCTTCAGTTTCCTGCATCTGGGTCTTCTCCATTTTTCCTGCATGTAACACCCCGTCTGCAGCCGGTGTATTAACATACAAATGGTATTTAAAGCGTAGCTTGCAATAATTAATCGCGGAAGCAATATACTATTTTCTTCAAATAAACAAAGCTAATCCTCATGGTGGATTAACTTTTTCTTTTAATAACAATCCTTATGTAATTGCAATACTAAAATAAAACCTAAAATACCACATACTCATAAATAACAATTCAAAAGCATACATAACTCATGATGCTACAATACTAATACTCAAATCAACAAATAAACATATTATTTAATAGTGGCATAGACAACCCCTATGCTCACCACAAATAACAACATAATCCATCAAGTCTAGTCACAATAGAGTTGAGATGGCAAAATAAATAATCATAATATGCATGACTCATATCAATAATGAAATCTCTATGCTGGCCTCTTGCCTCTATCAGTGTTTGTCTCACGAACGTCATCTCCTAAAAAAATGTGTCCCGGAAGGGGTGAGATTTTTAACAGAAATCTCAGTAAGACAAGGGGTCCTCTACCCCAAGATCACTTACAGGTATAATATAAGTTCTAAAACAATGCAAGTAGTATATAAAGAAGCAGATAAATAACAAGATAAGGGGAATGGCTATACCAGGCCATTTATAGCAGTAAGCAATGCAGTATATAAAATGAGTGTGTCATACAATGTATCACATGAGTGTGCAATGCCGCATATGTCCATGTCATGTGTGTATGCATCCTACTGGCCAGAGAATAAAAGGTAGAGATTACGCACGTCTGCAACCCACAGTACAAGGCTCTTCCCCTGTACCTCACCCACGGAGTTACCATCTTGTATGTGGCCCACATACTCAGGGATTAACGTCTAGGGTGGAGCACCCCACATACATAACATATGACAAATGCACTATATCATAATCTCACTCAACAACATATCCAATGCTCATAACATAAACAGATATAATTTCATAATCCAGCTCAACAGCATATCCAATGCTTATAACATAGACATATATAATTTCTAGAAAACATACCATGCACATAAACCAATCCCCCATGGGGTTTGGCGGAACAAGCAACGGATAAAATCGAGGACCAAAAGCTTACCTGTATCGGTAAAGTCCTGTAATACCAACTCAGTATCAACATGGTCACAAACAACCAAACAATCCAGCGAGTCACAATCTGGTTTAATGGAAAACACATCATCAATAATCATAGCCTATAATTACATGTCAAATGGAACATGCTTTCTTTTTTATTTAGCGTACTGCAGGCTTCTCTTAAAGCCCCAAGCACAAACTGTCTTTACCATTTTTAAAACTGCAGTTGCAAATTTTTACCAATTATTCTAAAATTTCATTATGTTAAACTCGACATCTCAAGCTTTCCAACGACATATTTTATGTCTCATTTGGAGTTGTATAGCTCTGGTTATGTTTTTCGTAAATTGATTGCTGCAAACTGAATTTCCAGCAACCAAGTCACTACTTAAAACTAACACTGCGATCAAACCACTTATCCAATGGATATGAAATTTTACGGAGTTGTATCCCTATGTGTTATCTTCACATAGGTATAAACCTCACTCAATTTGGAGCCTTGGAGCTCGAGATATCATGATTTTACCAAACTAATACGTTGTTATCATAGTTGCACTAGATAATCGATTATCACTATAAAGTAATCGATTACCACCTGTGCAGAACACGAAAATGCAGATTTTTCTGCATAATTCGAGCTCCAATGGCCTCCTAAGGTTTCCACCTTTGATTTACCCACAAACAGAAGTTCAAACTATCATATTACACTTAAATTAACAACCTTTTACTTGAATCATCAAAGTTTCCCTTTTTAAAAGACTCAAAACAAGCTTTGTTCATAAATTTATAAAGGAAATGACACTACAAAAATTCAGGCATTTTATAGAGGTCATATTTTCATATTATGGAGGTCTTTGACCCCCACAAAAGACATTTGTCGCATTCACCCAAACCCCCAGTTCTGCCTTCGCCACAACATAGTTTGTGGGGATTTTTTGTGCAGTGCCACAATTTGTTGAAGTATTTTCTGGAGGTTCGAGACCCCTACAAATATTGCACTTTCCGGAGGTTTAAGACCCCCACAAATGTTGTATTATTTATTGGGATTTAGTAACCTCCACAAAATACATCATTTTCTAGAGGGCATAGACTGCTACAATTTATTTATTATTTTGGCAGATATAAACCTCCACTAAATACTAGTTATCCAAATTTGAAAAGTGTGTATATCATACTTTTGAAATTGGGCTCCATCACTTGATTTGTTAGCCAATTTATTATTTATTTGTTTGATCTCTTAACATTTCCTTAAAAACAATTGTTAAATACTAGTTATCCAAAAGCAACACTATAGCACACCAATCATAGTTTATATTTATGCTTGCACTTGGTTAATACTTTTTTAAATAATATAACATAGTGGAGCCATGTGAAGAAAAAAAAAATCAGTAGATATAACTTCCCCGTATATGCAGGGGGAAAAAAGCAACATATTGTAATAATAGAACGAGAAGCAGAAGCATAAACAGAAAGTGACTCATTAATGCCCCATCAGATGAAGCAAGACTACAAAAACGTAATGGTAGCATTCGAATATCTGAAGTAATATTACTAAAATACTTAACAAAACCCTTCCAAAGTTCTATTCTTCATCAAACTATCCAAAAATAATGTGACAATTTTAAATAAGCAACAAAATTTATGCATAGGATTTGAAAACAAAATGAATATTGTAAATTGCTCTCAGCTTTCAGTATGCTCTCTCAGCCTTCGAATAGTGCTTCGGACTGTCACAGCACTGGCAGTACTGTCAAGAAAAATATGTATCAACAAATCATTTCCTCAATCACTATTAAAAAAAGAAAATAATTAAATAGAAAAATATACTAGAGGAAAATTCTTACTTCAATGTGTAAGCACCTCCAGCTTTCACTTTTCCACAATCTTTGCAACCCCAAATACCCACGACCTTCCTCTTAACAGCATACTCTAACTCCCATATACTATAATATGAAGTTGAATTAATGTCTAGCAAAACAAAAACTTACATAATATTCTCTTATCTAATGAAGGGCATAACAACATTCATAATAGAATATGCCTCACTATAATTGTACACATTCATAAAAGATATAAAGTTGATTCAATGTTGTGTAAATGAGAAAGAGTCAGAAATTTACAATTATCCACAACAGAAAACACATAAAATCATAGCAAAAATATTGAATTCATATAACCCAATTCAAGGGTGATTATTATCTAATGAAGACCTTTTGCGTGTTGGGATAGCTGCTTCACTCCCTTCATCCTGTGAAAAACCAATTGATTGTACCCTTTTAGCATGCTTAAAAGAGTGAGGCACTTAAACTAATAATATAAAGTTCAACATTAAAAATAAAAATTATGAAATCATTACCACTGGAGTAGAAATGGTACCAAACAAAGCACCCAACTCTGGAGGAATCTGCCCTTCCTTCATTTGTATATATGCAGGCATTACTGTAACATCTCGTTCTAGAACCGGTTTATTAACATTACGTATGGCATTAGGCGCAGTTACAATCACAACAATTGGATTAAAGTACGGATAAGCTTTTTCCTTTTTGCGTTAGTGAACGTTTATATTTAAAATCAAATTCGTAATTAAAAAAATTCTAATAGTTTTAATCATAACTTAAACTAAATGTGGAACACCTATCGTAATCTTATTTAAACCATACGTTGCTACCCTAGTGTGCCAAGTAGTCCCCTTAGACCAACAAGGCTTATAAACTCTTTTTTTTTTTCAACACTAAACACCTTTACCTTTTAGTTACCTACAAAATTTTATATTTCTTATATGATCCTCATGTTTCAATAAGTTATAGATCTCTTCGTTATCAATGCGTAGGTTCAAACTGCGCTCAAATCGAAGCACCGTAGCCCAAGTTACGACGTTTTTACGAAAACAGTTGTTGAGGCTCCACTGGGTGTGGCGCGGTTAGCGCCGTGTAGCGCCAGCTTCAGGGGACAACACCAAGCTTGAGTGTTTTAACCCTAACTAGAGTTGTACACATCCAAATTACACAATCTTAGTCTCATTGGAAAGCTAAGAAAAGGAACTACAACTTCCATTAAGACACAAAGATCCAAATCTATCATATAGCATATGAAAATTGGACAACAAGACAAGATATCTTTACTTTTACTTGGATTTTCAACCTAAAGGTCTTCTTTTACCTAATTGGCATCATATAATCCTTTCAATAAATGATTCTTAGTTCTTACAAGGTACACATACATCAAAAGAAACATGCATACCCTCTCATCATATATATATATATATATATATATATATATATATATATATATATCCAATAATTACAACATTACATCATTGCAACATGTCTTAATTACAAATCATGGGACTTAGCTACAAAACACTATGATCAACTCCTTGGCTCCCATCAACAAAAGAGATACCAAAGGAGATGAGCATAGGCTAAGTCCATCAAACTAAAACATGACATACATATAGCAATTAGCTTTCAAATGTAAATCCTATACATGAAACTACTACATGTCATGTATAATCCAAAAGAATGCAACATCTTCATGCATCTACTAATTCAAATATGGCCACTTGCCACCAGAGGCTCCTGCAGCATCTTTACCTGAAAGGGGCTCCCACAGCACGGGGTGAGATATACGAATATATCATAGTAAACCAGGGGTCCTTGGAGCATCTCTCCACCCCATAGTTCAATCACAGTGTAATAGCAATAACAATAAATAATGCAGTAAATACATATACATGCAGTGTGTAAACAAACATCTTCAGGAGAAATCCCTCGAGCCCTCAGGCTGTCCTAAGGATACTCAGATGCAAATAGTCCTATTGGCTAGCTAAACTACCAAGTATGAATTACGCATCGTCATGCAACATACCAACATAGGGAAACACCATCCTATGCCACACCAAATGCATACACATACGTATAACAAAGCATTAAACCATTTCATTGCATTTATATACATTATTAACAACCACTACCCCTTCAGGGCTTGGTGGAACAATAAAGGGTTTACACCCAAGGTCTGAAGGCTTACCTCAAAGCTTCCAATCTAACCTTTACTCCCCAATAAGTCTTTGCAACCAATCAACTTTGAATTCAAGCTACAATTTACAAAACTCACCTACACCAAGGTGTCACACAATCAATCAATACAATTTAATGAATATCCATGTATTCATCAACAACACAACAACTCCACACCACAATTTGGCATGGACTTACCTATCCAATAGGGCTAATCAAACTCCATAGCTTGCTCCAATGAGTGGTCACTCAACCTTGGTTCACTTGCCTCAATCCTAGCCATCACATGGACACAATCAATATCCAACCAAACCAAACCATTGACTACTAATGCAAGAAAATCCACAATCAAGTATATAATCTTGCAATTTTCAAAGTAAAATCAATTGACTATCTAAACTCATTTTCACCGATTAAATGTCATTCCTAGTATTTTTCACAACATACACTAAGCCTTATTCCTCCTTGAACATAGCCAATCTACTCACATTATCATAAAACCCTAAAAACACTATTCATCATCTTCATCAACATACAATCTCCATGAAAATAGAGTTCAAGGAGTAAAATCTTACCACTAATGGTTGCATAATCAAGGAGTGATGGTTCCTCATTTAATGGTATCAGAGCAGGCCTCTCTTCCAGTACGGTGTCGTTCGAGGACGAACCAGGCGGAAGCTGGTGGGCATGTAACAACCCAAGCGCTGACGAGGGCGGGGAGTGATCGCCGGTACAAAGAGGCACGGACAAGGAGCGGCTCCTGACAGGCTTCCAGTGAGGGGTTACATGCATGAATGAATCGAATCAACACCCGAAAGAGAGGGATCCCAAAGACTCTGTAGGTATGAGACTGCACAGTTTGAGATAGCTTATAAGAATTAATTGGTACTACCTATACTAACAAGATGCATCTGCATTTCGGTAGCCTGAAACGGAAGAACTCTATAGTTAAGCGTGCTTGACTTGGAGCAATTCTGGGATGGGTGACCTCCTGGGAAGTTTTCCGAGGAAGTGTGCGAGTGAGGAAAAAGTACACTGAAAAGTCTCGTGTTAGTATGTGGGGATAGTCGTTGATTCTTGAAGCGGCCAGACGTTACAATTACAGTCTGTAATTTCTTAAGGCTCTCCTCAAATGCTGCTAACTTAGTCTTCAATGAAGTAACCTCTTCTTTTAATTGAGAACTTTCAGCTGAATTTTCACTTGAGAAAGTAGAGCCTATAGGATTGAATCGTCCACTTATGGGTCCAAATTCAATGCTAGGAAGACCCCTTAGGCCTAAACCACGTACACGACCAGAGTGCTCTGGCCCAAAAACTTTTGCAACAGCATCATTTGTTGAAATTTCAGTAGAATTAGTGCTTTGGTTTAATTCTTCATATATCTGGTCCTGTACATAAACAATATTATCATTTTCCGTAAGTTCATGCATGTGTAAGTCTTTATTCTAATTTCCAAGGTGAGGGTGAAGTTGGTCAAAACTCTTCCATGCTTCAGCATCTCTTGGATGCCTTAATAATCCATCTGGATTGTTTGCCAAAGCATGTCATCTCATTGTTTTTGCTGTTTTAGAACACACAAATAATCTTTGTAACCTTGGTTTCAACGGGAAGTAACGCAAAACCTTTGCCGGTAGCTTTTTTCTACTAACAGTATGGCCATCTCCTTTACCATTGGCTTCCATCTAGAAGTTTCACAATGTTTACATATTTCCAAACTTTCATCTTTTTTCCAATACAACATGCAATTTTTCGAACAAGCATCTATCTTGGTATAATTAAGACCAAGTTTATAGATAATCTTCTTTGCCTCATAGAATGAATATGGAATTTTCACATATTCGAATGCATCTTTTATCAATTCCAATATCAATGTCATTGCCTTGTCAGTCACACCACACAAGCACTTTATGTGATACAATCTTAACAAAAAAGACAACTTTGAATACTTTTGACACCCTTCATATAATTCCTGGTTACCATCTCTAACCAAATCATCAATATTTCTCTGTTCTTCATGAGGCATAGGATGTTCGGACACCAATGATTCAAATGAAGTGGTGGGTTCTGATGCATGCCGTTTGTTGACCCCAAATGCATCATTTATCATGTCTAATATAGGGTTTTCAGTGGCCAACCACTCTTGCATTACTTGAGAATCTCTTGATATCACTGTTTCAAATGTTTCACCATGCCAAATCCAAACTTTGTAATTTTTTGGAAATGGCTTGCAAATCAAGTGGTCAAGCACTATATCTCTAGTTTCCCATTTATTGAAGCGACATTTAGCACATGGACACTTTATTGCACCATTCACAGACCGCTTCTCAAATGCAAAATCTAAGAACTTATTTAACCCATGCAGATATTCAACTGAATTTCGTGGCATATCAATCCATGATTTGTCCATTTTTGCCTTGGTGTCAGATAAACCCACGTGAGCCTCTCTGCCACCCTATGTCAAAAGACAAAAACAAAGCCTCAAATATTTTATATTAAGAAGTTGGAAAAAATTTACTTTTTGATATTGTTGCTAAATATTAAGAAAAATACCTAAAGTCGACAAATCATAATAGATTACGTTTACAGAGGCATTTCTTTTCAACTCAATGCAGTAAAAGATCAAATTCATACCTTATTAAAAAAAAAAAAAAATCTCGCAGCAATAATACATAGTTATAAAGATAGATGCATGAAATTGGAGCATATCAAGCAACTATAGTCAACAAAACCAAAGCAAAGGCAATAAAAATCTTGTTCACAACATAGATGCAAGGAATATATACTCTACTTCCCTCAATGACATCGATAAGTTATCATTGGTTATCACTCCAATAAGTTTAGGTATAACACTATACCAACCAGGGTTATCAAACCTGGATGGGTAATCCACTTGATCGGAGTAATTGGTTAATAGGTTATTGGTTGAACAAGTGATTATGAGTTGAACCGGTGAAATTAAATATCTCTCTCTCTCTCTCTCTCTCTCTCTCTATATATATATATATATATATATATATATATATATATATATATATATGAGGTAGGATCTTTTGACACCAGTGTTAAATTTCAATTTTAACACCTCATCTGAGAGCCGTTAGATCAAAAAAGATCAACGACTCTGATTTGCAAGCATGTGACACAATTGATCTTTTTTGATCTAACGGTGAAACCTCATCTGAGAGCCGTTAGATCAAAAAAGATCAACGACTCTGATTTGCAAGCATGTGACACCATTGATCTTTTTTGATCTAACGGCTCTCAGATGATGTGTCAAAATTGAAATTTGACACCAGTGTCAAAATTGAAATTTGACACCGGTATCAAAATATCCTACCTATATATATATATATATGGGGATAGATCTTTTGACTCCAGAATGAGATTTAAAAGCCTTACTCCTCATCTCAGTCCTTGATTTCCGTTCATCTAACGGTTATAATTTAATAAGTTACAATAATTAATTAATTATTAATTTCAAATAAATGATAACCATTGGATGAACAGAAATCAAGGGCTGAGACAAAGAGTAAGACTTTTAAATCTTACTCTGAAGTCAAATGATCATTCCCCTATATATATATATATATTAGATTGTAATAAATATTATAATTGATGCATTATTATCACAAAGGTGTTGGCATGGTTGCAGGTCTCATCCGGTTTTAATAACTATAATATCACATCATCTCTTAGTCACTCAAATTATTATTTAACATGTGCAAAATTACGGTCCAACCATAAGTTGCAGGAACTCGAGACGTCACTCACACAAGATACGATATTTCAGCGATAGATAACTACTTACAAATAACAGTCTAGCTTGCCCTATCTCAAAAGCAAAAGCCTTTTGTTATTGTGTGTGTGTACTGACATGATATTTTAGTGGCCACTGGATTGTCATGAGAGTGGACATCAATGGACCAAATCTAGGCACATATAGGTCCACTCAGATAATGTAGTTAGAACTTGAAGCTAACTCCATAGATGTACACAATAATAATAAGTTAATAACTAAAGATAAATAATATTGGAGTGATTGTCATTGGTCAAAGGCTTCACTTCAATTAAATTTCCCAAAAAAAAATGTATAGGGTCCAAATATCAGCCAAATAGACGGGTCCCATTCAGCTTAACCGTCTCTCATTAATTGATCATGATTACTATTGATGGTCCAGAGAAAAAAAAGAAAAGAAAAAACTGATTATTTGAGATAATAAAATATGAGGGTTTAGGCATGAAAAGTGCCTGTTTAATTAGTTAAATTTTATATTCTCCTATTAATGAAATATGAACTTAAATTTTTTAAAATAAGACTAACATAAAGTTTTTTCTAATAATAAAGAATATATCATTAACATCTATCTTATTTAAATGCTTGGATTTCTACTGTTAGAGAAAGTGAATCCACAAAAAAGGCACCACTGACCAATACAAAGAGAAGACATTGACTTGGGTCATTCAATTGTCATGGAAATTTCTTAGCAAGAAAACATAAGGTGCAATTTGAATCTTATGTGAACCATGTTTAGTAGCTTATTCACGGGTTTGAACTTGGTATTTACAGAGAAATATGTTGAAAACAGTTGAATTATTTTTTTGTTTTCTTATATATTAGTCTATGATGATCTAACTGGGAACGTGCATACCTAGGGGTATATACTTCTACTTTTGTTTCTTTAGTATTTTGTTCTTGCATACCTTACTTAAAATTTTTTGCCAATTAATTAACACAGTTGGTTAAAAGTTTGGTGTATAATTTTTACTGGTGAGTTCAAATTCCATTAACCGATATTAAAATTTTATTGTTAGATAATATGTAATTTCTTTCAAAAATCTCCAAATCCCTCTAGCTCTTTTTCTATAAGACGCTTATGGGTTATTGGCCTTATTGCGTCAAGAACAATTAAAATGCAATTGCATGTCCTTGCAGTACTAATAACCTGCATTTGCAAAACAGTATATAAAACAATTATTCCTTTTGAACACATACTTCTCGAAATACTGCTTCTGAATAGCAGGGCTAAAGAAGAGGGAAGCGCTGTATATCAGATATGACCAGTGGAGTATGTACTGTGATACGTCTGTGCGTGTGTTTGTTTAGCGCATGCATAGCAATTCAACCAACTCTCCGGCAAGTATACCGATCGCACAAGTAATATAATGAGTAAGTAAAGTATCGTTTTCACAGGGATTGTAAACCAAGTACTACAATAACCAGTCCCCTTAAGTTGAAAAACTCGGTTTGTTGTTTGGAAAATTGTGAATTGAATTTGAGTAACAATATGAAATAAAAATAAAGACTTGTTTTTATATTTTTATTTAAGAGAAATAAAATAGTAACAATGAGAATTGATTTTAAAAATATGAGAAAACTATTGTAGCTAGAGCGCACTCACCTTATGACCCCCACTTCTTACTTTGGATTGATTCACAATATTTATTCATATAATTACTCGGATAAATTATTATCTAAAATTATTTATTAGTTAACCCTCAATTCCTTGCAAGGTTAACCCTTTAATCCCCAATTGGAACCCCAATTCCTTGCAATGTTCCTCATGGTATTAAGCAATGAACGCAATAATTTAAGCATCCGCAATTAAATACACATCTATTCCTAGCATGCATATCAATTGTTCTCCTACCCCCTTTCAAGATCAAAACCTCAATATTCCTATCTAGGGTTCTAACCCTCAAACTATTCTCAACTATCAGATTGATCAGTTCTAATAAAGAAAATAGAAAATACGCACAAGGTAGAGACAAAAATAATTATATAAATGAATAAAACTAAATCAATCCATCGTAACAAGGGTTCACATAGGGCTCGTGACCCTAACTACGATAAAAGAAAACTAGCCAAGAATAATCATGGCTAAAAATAATTCAATATTCAAAAACATAAAATTACAGAGAAATAGATGAAGAAGAAGAACTGTGGAAGAATCCTTCTGAGCTCTGCCGTCGGCCTCCTTCAAAAGACTAGGTCTGAATCAGATATCTCTAGGTCTAGCACAAGGATCCTATTTATAAACTTATTTTTTTCCTTCTTCCAAAAATACCCCCGCGGAAAGACGGTGTAATTTTCTCGCAACCCGGCGCCAGTTGGCGCGGGTTTGGCGCAAATACGCGCGAAGTTACTGTCTCGAATACGAAAAATCAGACCCGATTGCGTGGACCGGCGCCAGTCCTTCACATTGGGGCGCCAATTGGCGCCATTCCTTCTTGTCTTTGGGCGCCATTTGCTTGCTTTTGGGCGCCACTTGGCGCCATGGTGCTTTACTTTGGCGCAAGGTGGCATTGTGGCGCTAGTTTGCGCTATTCTGGCGCCAATTCTCTGGCATTTGTACTGTGATACGTCCGTGCGTGTGGAGTTGCGTGAACAGACTTTTTATAATTTGTAATTTTCACTCCTCTTTTTTCTGTAAAAACACAACCAAAAGGTGAATATTATTGACATAGAAAGAATCAATATAAATAGCAAATATGTATTTAAATTTCTCTCTTATAACCCAATTCTTATCAATTTTAACATGGAAAAACCACACTTGCCAGAGGCACATCAATGATTCTATGGCATAAGAATAGAGAATGATGAAGACTTGATGGTATTTAGTGAGAAAGTCACAAGCTTTTGGAAGGAAGACAATGGCATAATGAAGAACCAAACAAGGCAGCTATGAAGATCAGCATTGGGGTCTGAAAAATGACCTAGGGTTTAGTGCTCTTAGCTATATATAAGAGCACTCACTTAAATTAACAGTATTAGTTTAATTAGTTCGGCTCTTCATTTAACTCTAAAATTTTATATTCTTAACTTATACATTTTTTTAGGAATTATCATATTTTTACATTAATTTTTCGAGACACTTCACCTATACACATTTTATACATAGCCGATATTAGTTTTGACATCACTGCTTATTATTTTTACCCCAAACTTGATATCCTTGACCTAGATATTTTTCTAGGAATATTTTTATTTTTATTATAATTTTTCGGAATACTTCACTGGTACGCATTTATACCGTGAAACAGAACCGGTATCTGTACTTTTTATCAGAAAAGTGATTTAAGCATTATTTGACCTTCTTGAGAACTATTCTAATCTTTCTATATTTATCCAAATTCAATTATGGAATTATTTCTTAAATCATATTTAACTCATTAATTTCCTAATTTAGCGGTGCAGGTTCTTACATTACGAAGGTAGGAAATGGAATTGGGTCGTGGGTATAGGAACAAGATAAATAACCATCATTTGTATGGTGGAAGGATTGGTTTGATTCTGATAATGTTGAGGTATTGAATGCTGAGGTATTGAATTCGATTTTTCCATGATTTGGGTATTCAATTCGATTCACTATTATTTGGGAGAGGAAGGCCTTCTCAAAAAGGAGGATAAGGCTCTCATTGTTAGCCTTCCACATGGGTTTGAGGGTATTGCTATGTTGAACTTGAACAGTGAAGCTTATGTGGCTATGGACTTTGATTTAGAGAGACAGAGCTCTTTCCCAGATAGTCATATGATTTTGTGTTTGCCCCAAGATTTGAAGATGCTATGTTTTCTGATCATATTTTGAGAGTTAATGGCATTGTGGCTTTCCCACAGTAACCCATCCAATGTTGGCTTTCCAATGAAGTCACGAAAGTTAATCAATTAAAAAAATTTGTAATCGATTATAAATTTTTTTTGGACACTTAATCGATTAAATGTTTTTTGTAATCGATTAAAAAGGGACAAATTAGTCTATAATTTTGGAATGAGGGAAAAATGATTATTTTTTAATTAATAAGAGACAAAAGGATCAAAAAGCCTGTTGAAGTGCCTTAGCATGTTTTATTTTTAGTTTCTTTTCTCCTTAAAAGCACAAAGTTAACCAAACATAATTTTATAAAAGTGTTATAAAATAAAGGGAAAAATGGAAGAGAGAAGACAACGAGAAGTAAGGCAAAAATCTAATTCTCATTCAGCTCTCTTTTCCAATACAAACAATGTCTATATATATATATTACAACAATGAATAAGCAAGTAATGATCCATTAGTGCGATGGTTACATAATCATGAATGAGAAATAATTACACTGTTACTGCCAATGGTAACGTCATCCATAATTGTACCGTTACTGCCAACGGTAACATAAAGGTAACATGATTTAAGTATGATTTAAGTCATCCATATTTTACAACATTCCCCCTTGGATGACTAAACACTTTGAATATGCCTCATTCAAATCTTACTAAGAAAAACCCAATGGGATAAAAGCTTAGCGAAAGAAAAAGAGTACAATATTAATATACAAGCTTTTGTTATACGCTAATTGCAGGTTCAAAAATTGCACCATAGTCATACTATGGAGCGCATACATGGGTGGAAAAACAAAAAATTTCGCAGCGAAAGCATAGGCCATCTATACACCCCATGTACGAATGCTTTACGTTGAAACAATATGGGGTTTCAGAATTACCTTTTTCACTTGTAGGCGCAAAAGGATGACGCCCTCCAACGGTGATCCACACGGTTATCTCCTTCTTGCTAGCGAGAACTCTTTCTCCTTGATCCCTCCTTATCCTCGGTGGCTGGCTAGGCGCATGCAAGGAAGAGGCTACCAAGTGTTTGGATTATCTTTCTCAAGACTGTAATGGTGTCTTGAGGCTAGGTGATGGTGCAAAAAGAGAGAGAAGAAAAAAGGTTGGAACTTTTCCTAGAACCCCTAAGAGGAGAGAGGGAGCATCAGGTTTTATTTTTTAATTATCTGATCAGCTGCCTCAGCCCCCCATTTAGTTAGGCACAATTTTTTTTTTTTTGGTAGTTAGTTAGGCACAAATTTGAATGGTGAGAAGATCTTTCTTTACTTGATCCTCTCACTTAACAACTGAACAGACTATTGGGAGCCTTTGGAAGCTTCAAGACTTGAATTCAAAATTCAAGTATGGATCATATCCATTTGTTCCATGAAATCTGATACAGAATCCAGTCAAGATTTCTCTCTCCATATAGGAGCCCCTCTTCCTCTTCTTCCCTCAGAAATTTTGTTGCAACAGTATTCATTTGAATTCTAAATTCAAATCAAAAAACAGTTGAGAGAATCTTCATCCAATCTCTATTGGATAATTCTTTTAAATAATTTTAAATTATCCTCAACAACCTAACCTTATAGAATTTAAAATTCAAATTCAAATTTCAAATTCCAATTTGAAATATAAACTCAAATATAAATTCCATCTTATCCCAGTTCGTAATTCGAATTCGAAATCCAATTTCAAATTTCAAATTCAAATTTCAAATTTCAAATTTTCCCAAACTTTATTTTGGTCAAGTCAACTTTTTGACTTACTAGGATTCATGCCCCGAGGCCTCTTTGGACTACCATCATATTTGGGCCCATTAGTGGAGAAAACTCTTTCACCACTAATGTCCCAAAAGGGCGCATGGATCAAGTGGTCTTGAAGACCCTACTCCAACCCAACTTGACTTATAGTCTTGACAAAGCCCAATAACTTATTATTGGTCCAAACTTGCTATAAATTGCAATAAGGAATAACTTTTGTGTGTGACCCATTAAGCCCAATTAGTTACTGACATAAATAAACTTGAACCAGTTAAGCTCCTTTAAAAAGGCTCAATCCATTTAATGACTACATGATACACTAGCAATGCTCTGTAGCCCCAGAACTAATTGAGTTGATCAAGTGATCTACCTTTCTGATTTGGATATCATGCTAGCATTATCCCTCACATCGTCGGTCACATTTAGTCGAGAGCAAGGATAGAGTATCATCTCTCTTTATTGACTAAATATAATATTTCACAGGAACTAGGAATCTTCTTCTATTGACTCTAAGACAGATCATGACTCTTCATGATCTCTTACTATGCATAGATTCCCGAGTCAACTAGAAGTCATCTCACCCCTACCGGTCTTTGTGAACAACTAATCCCTTATAGGGGATTGTGAGTCCTTTTGCCATGTCCATCTATACTCATGTATTCGAGTTATACCCAAGAGTACACTGTTCTCCCTATTTTTAGGCGAATAGAGTTGTACAGTCAAAGTATAACTCTAGGACATAATATTCGATGACATCCTTAAGTCTAGGACGATCCGCACTACCAAACGTTCAGAGACTTTACAAATCCAATGATACTCTCCACAATGAATCCTTGTGGAGTCTCTAGGGGGTCATTTCAGTGTTATCTGTTCTCCAACAGATCCACCCATGACATCAGCTAAGGCATCACCATGCCTGCATTCCATGAGGTCCCTACCTTGTATCTCCATACAAGTAGATGATGTCATACTAGTCTTATTGAGATCACCACTACCCTTTCTTGGTGATTCAAGACCAGGAACAGATTTTAGGTAATAGACATTCAGTGTCCTCGAGCCCTCATGATCATGATCCATATCATAGATCCTCGAGTGTACACCTGTTCTATTCCTAGAGTCTTTATCTTTAAACGTATATTTACAATGAAATATTGGCGAGACATAAATATGATAAAGATAAAGTTTGCTCAAATTTATTAATCATGAAATACTAAATAGAAAAAGGTGTTCATCTGATAAAATAGATTGTCTCTAGGACACCTATATACTAACACTAACATAGACTGCCTCATTAAAAACCTTTCCAAGAAAAACCCAATGGGATAAAAACTTGGCAAAGGGAAAAAGAGTACAGTGCATATAACTCCCCCTCAATTAAGTCGTATAGCTACTGCTGGAGCTAAAACAATAGAGTAACAGTTACAAATTTCAACAATAGAAATCTCGTAATCTTCTCCCAAAGTATATTGTAATTATGTCCATTTATAACATTTCATATTGACATCGTTGTGCTAATATCCATGCCTCGTTAAAACCTTGCTAGAAAAAAACCCAGTGGGAAAAACTAGCGAAGAAAAAAGAGTACATGACATGCACTTCAGGGCTCCATCCTTCAGGGATAATCATAATTAATTCGCTCGTCCAGATGAAAATAATCTATCAAGGAAGTAGCGACTAGGCTTAACTTTACAGCCTTCCACATAGAGATGGTAGTGCTTCCATAGAGAAATGCATATCTACTTTGTGATTATATAGTCAACACCAAAGTATTTCACCAATATAAAATCTCCATATCATGGATAGATCCTCAAAAATATGATTAACTTTATTCTAATGTCATAAGGAGCAACACTATGTCTAGCTAGAACTTTAACTGCAAATGCAATATCAGGCCAGATTGCAATTTGCAGAGTATAGTAGAGTTCCTTATAATGCTTAAGATTAGGAACTTCAGGTCCTAATATTTTCTCATTAATTTCTTTTTGGTCTAAATGGATTTGTATTCACTTTTAGTGAATGGACCATCATTGGGTCACTTATATATTAATATTGGTGAAATAACCATTTTGAAAGATGCTCGATCAGCAGGTCAAGACAAATAATTATCTTTGAGCTCGATGCTAAACATGTTGTGACTTTCATTCTTTTTCACATGTGATATAGGAAATCCTTCAGGGATAAATATCACCATCAAATGAGCCATATATATATGCTGTCAAAACGTTCATAAGATGTGTTTCCAATCTTTCAAAGACTATTAGGCAAATTAGAAAAATAAATTATGCTTATATCTATCATAGGTGAATATGTCTCATCATAATCAATCTCGAGTATCTTAGAGAACCTTGGGGTAATGCGTCAGACTTTATTTCTCACAACCTCATTTTCTCATTTCGTTTTCAGACAAATACCCGTTTATATCCAGCATACTTTACATTGTTAGGAATTCAAGTTATAGAGAATCCTTCGAGGATATAAATATTATCGTCAAGTGACCCTGCAATCACGACGCCCATTACATGCATCTTAATATGCATCATAGTTGCTATACTGATCAAGTAACGGAACATAATAGAATTCATTACGGGAGAATAAAACATCATAATTGATGTAGGGTCTCTGCGAAAACCCTTATTCATTCTTAATTTCCTCCTTCCATTCATTCCCATTTGAATGCTCTTGGCATTCTTGAATGGTTTACTGTTCTGGATCCAAATTATCTCTTGAGACAGCAAGACTTACTGAGAAGGCAATAATGTCGCCGGCGACAAATGATATTATCATATTTTCTCCCATACCACTATAGTGTATTTTAACTTTTATCTCAACCTCAACCAAATCTTTATCGTTTCCCATGACATTCAGATTTGGGCGTTCCGTATTCCCGGGATTATTGCGGTTAGCAGCGCTGCATTTATTTCACCGAGTTCGCTTTCTTCAGGACTAACCTCTTCAGGAGGCGCGATGAGGGACTTATTTTCATTTTTCGCGAATTTATGTCTTTAGTCTCATTCTCGCTTTTGGCGTTGTCTAGACTCAAATAAATTTTGTGTCACTAAATTCTCCACAACAGGTGGCTCATTTTCTGCAGGAATATGAGACTTAGTCACTCTTTTTTTATCAGTAAATATACATGTCATTATCCTTGTTAATGATTGCAAGCTAATGATATTTTAAACTTCAAGTTCAATTATACTTGTACATGGACCATTATAGTAAATCAGTTGTTTTAGTAAATCAGTTGTTTTTAATTCAAAATAATTTCCCGGGATTCATCAAGCTTCTGGCTTTCTCCCCCTAATGTCGGGAAATGTCTCTCTATTTAATTCCTCTATTTAATAAGTGAATTATGTATTAAACAATTCGCCCATCAAGGACTCCAAATACTTGATTCTGTATTGATTTTCACAAACTCATGTAAATTTCAATCCTTCAGATAACATAGGGACATATATAATTCAATAAAAAATGCGCAGATGGGAAACATCATGTTCACATTCACGTACAAGTTCAAGAGGGGAGTGAAAGCATACATTTACATTCATGATTATGTAAATGTATCCATAAAAAAAGTATACAATATCTAGTGAATCCTTTTGCCATTTTTTTTATGCAATCCATTCGGGATGTGAGATTCACCAGTAAAAAAATTCTACAATATCTAGTGAATCCTTTTGCCATTTTTTTTATGCAATCCATCCGGGATGTGAGATTCACCAATCTTGCCCATATTCAATCAGCCATATTCATTTCATTAGCCACTTTCGTTTGGCTTCTTTCCTTTTCATGATTTGACCCAATATTGGATTTTTTTTCGAAATTTTAGCATTTGCTTCAGGCAATGCTTTTGAACAACGGGTCTTAAATTATATTTATTTTCACTCATTCAAATATGAAAAAAAAACAATATAACAAATATGAACATTCATAATGATTCAAAACAAAGATAATTCATATTATAAATTGAGCATTAAAGACATTCAATGTCTAATCAATGTGATGTTATAAATAACCATAATAATTCGTTACATGTATTTTCTTTATTAAAAAAATGGGGTCAATTCAAATTATGAAGTCCGATTACAATAATCATGTCAATCCATAACTGAATAAATTGTATTTAATCATAAAAATCACAAATACCGCAATGGTAATAATCATTATTGTCTCATTTAAAACATATATGCATAATCATATCAACTCACAAATTCATGCATTAAATTATTAAATAACATTTAACCATGAGACAACTGTAACGGTTATGAGATTTAATCATAAATAAAATAATTGTAACAATTATTTAGTTAACGGTTAAATTTTAAATAACATAATGCTTTTATTTGCATATAATCACTACTCTTTATTTGCATTCAATTAAAAGAAATTACTGAATAGATGAAATATTATATACAAAATAAAACGGTTGAACTCATAACCTTTCATTTGAATGCATTAATTACTACAACGGTTTCTCATTTATTCCAAAAAAAAAATAATTTAATTGATGTCAAATGATTTGTAAATATTTTTTAACACAAAATTAATAACAATATATAAGGAAAAATTAATTGAACATATTTTAATACAAAAACAAATATATTTTTTTCATCTCACACTCATTACACAAACAACAATGCATACTAACCAAATTTATGGAGTGACCTAACCGAAAAACAAATGCAACTTAATATACAATTGTGAAAAATGTCCAAGATCAACAAACATAGCTTCAGGGCTACTCATGTGCTGAATTTTTAAGTCACCACACATGTACAATTTTAAACAAATCACATAGGCATGTAACATGACATATATGCTGAAATTTTAATTCACATACAAACAGCATCCTAAGACAGTAAAACAACTATTTGATAGGAATAAATAAATAAAAACAAATAAAATTCTTCTTAATTCGGATAGGTTAAAAGAATACCTAATTCATGATTATTTTAACAAAGATATAATGAGTATTTTATTATCACTTCAAGTCTTATATTGATCTTCATTCAAATCCAATTTCCAGCAAAGACAATAAAAACTACAAATAAAATTCTTCAAACAATTCTATGCTGAATTATCTTACTAACTTGCCAACAAATTAGACTACCAAATTTATTTATACCTCTTATCAGATCCGCTAAACAATCAAAAGGATTTGTCATGCTAAACACAAATATTAATCTTATCAACCCCAACAAGAAAATAAAATATATATAACATTAGATCATTAGCATATGACAAAAGCATCATCTACACAACTTTATGTCATAAATATTTTAGGCAAAACCAAAAACACACAGATAAAGCCATGAGTCAGATCAAACACGTGATGAATCAATGAACTAAGCAAAAAAAATTTGAAGACTTTAGACATTGGTGCAGCTTATTTCGGCCTGGTGCTCCAACAAGAAGCGTGCTACTACAAGAAGCGATGGAGGTGATTGACGACATGGAGGAGGAACCAGCGGAGCGTCGGCGGTGATGAAATCTGGATCTGAATGCCATTCCCCATGAGTGCCTTTGGCACAATACAGTCAGCTCAAAAGAGATTTTGCAAAAGTCTGAGGGTATCAGTGTTACCAAAATAAGAGTATAGTTTAATAATATGAAGAAAAATAAATTCAGCTATGTGTAGGATGTCTAAAGTTTGAAGCATTCACAATAAAGCCAAATATTATGGGGTGTAAAAGAAAACAGAGTTTTCAAGCGTTTAAGTCGAAATTAAAAGAAAAATTCAGAATAAAAAAAAATTACAGTATTGTGCAGTGGTCTCTTAGATTGGAGAGACTATCGTGCTGATAACGTGTTATAAAATAAAGGGAGAAATGAAAGAGAGAAGACAACGAGAAGTAAGGCAGAAATCTAATTCTCATTCAGCTCTCTTTTCCAATACAAACAATGTCAATATATATTACATAATCAAGTAATGATCCATTAGTGCGGTGGTTACATAATCATGAATGAGAGATAATTAAACCGTTACTGCCAAGGTAATGTCATCCATAATTGTACCGAGCTCTTTTTATAAATAAAAAAATAAAAGAAGAAGTTTTTTGTTATAATGAAGAAAAAAAGCTAAAAGCTCCCATTAGGAACCTTTTTTTGAAGATGTATGTCAGTTTTTTGGAGTTTTCATATTTTCTTTATAATTTTATCTTAATTCTTAATTTGTATTTATAAATTTTATTCTCTACCCTAATAATTCATCCTAATAACAAATTATTTCATTTCCCCTCCTTCAAAATCATTAGAAGAGCTTTATTTAATCCCCAAACAACCTTTAACTTTAGTTTTCAAACTCTTTTTTTAGTTTTAGCTTAAAAATAATTTTTAGCTTAAAAAATGTGTCAAAACATTAATTAAGTTACCTATAATTCCATGTTTGCATGAGAGCACATCAAGCAACAATAAATTTATTAAATCAATGGTTGTTATAGCTTTTATTTTACTTTTACTTTTTAGTACAAAAGGAGAGGTAAGAGCCTAAAAGAAAAGGATTACAAAATATGGACATTTGAGTCCAAAAGAGGACCAATCTCACAAAGGGCTCCAGAGAGCAGCATAAAATTCTCCTAGAAATGAGGGCATGGTTAGCTAATCAGTCAACACAAATATTACCTTCCCTCTTCACATGAATGAAAACAACATGCCAATTCTTGTTGCACCAATTCTTAATGTTGTCCACTAGCTAGTGATTTAGGGAGACACTGTTACTATTGGTAATAGACTAGATAGCTAAGAGGCAGTCACTTTCAACCATTAAATGTTGACCTTTTTTGTCCTATGCAACTTGAAGACCTTTATAAATAGCCCAGAGTTCAGCAATAAAGGGAGGACAGGTCCTTATATTATATATGAAACCTAAAATCCAGGTGCCATTTTCATCCCTAATGAGCCCTCCACAAGAAGCTGAGTTCAGATTCTGCTTTACAACAGCATCTACATTAAGTTTCCACCGACCATGGTGAAAAGTGATCCATCTCAACTGCATTCTCGCTGAAGTGGTATTCTGCACCTGCTCCTGTCTATTCATATTAACACTGATTTCTCCAATGTAGGTAGAGATTAGAAATGGAGGGTTATCAGGACTGGAGAACAAAGGGTCGTGGACCTCATTATTCCTCCATAGCTAAAGGAACCAAGAGGTGGTAAAAATGGGGTGTTTGGTAGAGGAGAAACTTTTTTTTACCCGAGAATCATGATTCTAAGGAATATGTTGGGAAAGTAAATATATTATCAAAAAGCGTTAGGTAGGTCAAAATTTTCCCGGAATGTTGGGTCAATTTTTGTGATAGTATGTATAAGAACCCGCACCGCTAAATAAATAATAAAATAACATTGTCGATGCCGGAGTATGGATTTGATAAAGATTATGCATAATTATGATAAGATAATTATTTAGAAAGTCGAATAATGCTTAAAGTCACTTTTCTGATTAAAAGTGCATATACCGATTTTGCTTCGCGGTATAAATGCGTACCGGTAAAGTGTTCTGAAAAATTATTATAAAATTTTAGATATTCCTAGAAAAATATTTAGGTCAAGGATATCAAGTTTGGAGTAAGAATAATAAGTGGTAATGTCATAATATGTATCGGCTATGTATAAAATGTGTACCGACAAAGTGCTTCGAAAATTATAATAAAAATATGATAATTCCTAGAAAAAAGCCTAGGTTCAGAATATTAAATTTGGTAGAAAACTGATTAGCAGAGCTATTAGAACTAATATCGATGGATTAATTAAGTGCATCTATAAATAAGAAGGCACATTAACCTAGGTCAGAATTCTTCACCCTCCTACGTGACATTCAAAAGCTGCCATTGTGTCTCCGCTTTGCCACCACCTTCTCTCTTCAAGAAAACCTCCAAGTGATAATCTTTTCTCTTGATTTCTTCACCAAAACACCAATGATGAGTGTGGACAAGCTTAGGGAGGTAGTAAAACACATTATTTCTGAGTTGTAGCCACTATTTGGTGAGGGTTGGGAGCTGACTTCCTTGGTTAATGGAGTGGAAGCCATTTTCTTGGCATTTGATGCTTCAAGAAGCTATTTTATGGAGGAAAAGACCAAGCTTGTGAACCATTTTTGTGGCCTGAAAGTAGCAAAACTTTAGACTGGTGTAGGGAGCTTCAAGACAATCCCTTTTATTCTATTTTGAGCCTTTGGGTATACACCTTGTACCACCCTGTGTATACCCGAATTGTTATCATGATACGATATTAAGCGCAACTTAATTAAATGCGGAAGCTAACTTTTTTTTCTTTCAATTATGACGTCATTATTATTAACCAAGTTGATTACTTAATCTTTTTTTGAAACATTGTCTGTATGTAAATTGCAGTAAAGAACTAGTTGAATAACCTCATATATGAATAATTGTGTCCCTAGTCACGGAACTACAACACGTAGACCGGACAACATCCTGATACAATTATACAACTCAAATCTAAATAAACATAGTCAAGTCAACGTGGCATGGACAATCCTCATGCTCACCAAATAAACAGCATAATCATCAAGTCTCAAATACACTAGTCATAGCAGAAGAATCAAGCATTATCATATAAGGTAACTAAATCATCAAGCATATATCAGTCAGCTCAACTCCGGCCTCCTGTCGTCCGAGGTCTCAACCCCCGAGGTACCTGAACCTGAAAATGTGCCCCAAACGTGGGGTGAGATCTCTAAAAAGAAATCTCAGTAAGACAAGGGGTCCTCAAGGATCTCTCCACCCCAAGCTCACTTACATGTGCAATATAAGTTCAAAAGCAGTATAATAATATAAGTTCCAAAATCAGTGCAAAGCAGCATATAATCATGTCATGTGTGTCAAAATCCTACTGTCCAGAGAAAATACAGAAATTACATACGTCTACATCCCACAGTAGTATAAGACGCTACTTGTACCTCACCCACAGAATCACCATCTCTTAAGACGCTACATGTAAAGACCTGCACCTTTAATTAAGGAAGATAACTAAATAAATATGAGAATTAGGAAATAATTCCATAATTGACCCTAATAATTATGAGAAGGCTTAAATAAACATAGTAAGTGATTAAGAATGCTAAAAGTCGTTTTTCTGACGAAAATGCAGATACCGGTTCTGCTCCACGGTATAAATGTGTACCGATGAAGTATCCCGAAAAATTATGAAAAGTGTGTATATGTCACTAGAATAATATATAGGACTGGCATAACAAGTTTCAGGTCAAAATAATGAGAACTGGTGCCATAACTGATATTGGCTATGTAAAAGCGCGTACTTGAAAGATGCTGCGAAAAATAAAATAAAAATATGACAAATCTTAGAAAAATTAGTAGGTTCAGAATCCTAAGTTTGAGAATAAAATGCTACCCGTAGCTATTAGCGCTAATACAGTGCGTTTAAATCTTAAGTGGCCTATATAAGGCCATGGCACACACTTCTAGGTCAGATTTTGTGCCTTCTATGTGAAATTCTGAGAGCTTGGTTGCTGCCACCCTTCCCCATTGTTTTCCATGCATGAGAAAACACCAAGTCACCTCCTTTCTAGGAATCTTCTCTTCTAAACTTGACAAACACATAGTGGAGTGTCTTGTGAGTGTGAAAAGTGGCTTCTTTTCTGAGTTTGGTTGCTGTCTTAGGAGAGTGAGTGAGCTGACTTCTTGTCTTGATGAAGAGGGAGCCTTTTCCTTGGTTGTGGGAGCTCCAAGTGGTGACCTTTGTGAAGAGAGGGCGAACATTGATACCATTTTCGTGCACCTTGGTGGTCTGAACCTTGGGAGCTTCATAGAGAGCTCCAAGAGCCATTGTTGCTTCTGTTTTGAAGCTTTGGGTATGTTCCCTACCTTGATCATGTGTTTTCTTTGTGTAAAGGATGAGTCTTGGCATGTTAATGGATTAAATAAGTAACCAAACTGGACATGGACCTAAAAATGAATAAAAATGCATGCTTGGACGTAGTAATGGGTTAAAAACCCAACCTTGGAAGTGATATCTCGCGAAATGCAAAAATTGCATTTTGTCGCGAAATATCTGGATATGATATCCGGATATGTCCCCGAAAAATATCCGGATATTCTGAGAATTTCGAGACAGTGTCTGTACTGTTCATACAGAACTGTGTTTGGGGTTTGTGGATCCTAGATTGATTAAGATGGACTTCTGTAATGACTAGTTAAGTCAGAATCTAAGTGATTAAGGGCTTGTGGCTTTGTGAGAAACCTAAAGACATGAAACGTAAAAGAGAGGCGTTGTCTTTATGTCATATGCTTGTATGTTTGAATATTGATATGATTGCTGGTCCAAAATAGATTGTGATTCTGTTGTGTTTGGGTTTTGAGCTTGTGTGGACTTTTGGCTTGGATAGCTAGCTTGCAAGGTAAGCTTTCGTGTCCTCGATTTAGCCATTTATTTGTTCCACCATATCTCATGGGGGGATGGTTTATATGCATGATGTGTTTTCATGTACTGTTTTATTGAAATGCTATTGAGCTGTTAAGTGCAAATGCTTATTATATGTATGTGGTGTTTCGCCTAGACAGGAAGCTATGGGGTGGTCCTGTGGGCGGGTACAGAATGGGTGTGTACTGTGTGGGTAATAGACGTATTCCTGCACTTCTCTGATCAATAGAATAGTTACAACACACATGACATGATTATCTGCTGCATTGCACTGATTTTGGAACTGATATTGAATTACTGCTTTTAGAACTTATATTGCACATGTAAGTGAGCTTGGGGTGGAAGATCCTTGAGGACCTCTTGTCTTACTGAGATTTCTGTTTAGAGATCTCACCCCACGTTTGGGGCACATATTTTAGGTTCAGGTAATGCAGGGGTTGAGACCTCTAGCGGCAGGAGGCCGGAGCTTAGCTGATTTATATGCAGTTTATGTTGGATGCTGGATTATGACTGTTGCTTTTATGCTTTTAGCTTCATTTTATGTTATTGATTTGAGACTATGTTGGGCTTTGTTGCCTTATTTGGTGAGCATGGAGATTGTCCATACCGCATTGACTTGACTATGTTTTACTTTAGATTCGAGTTGTATTGATGTATCAGGATTATGTCCAGGTTACATGTTGTAGATCCGTGATTTTAGATACTCACTTATTTATGATATGAGGTTATTCAGTATAGATATCTGTCTTTTGCATTTACATACAGGCAATGTTTTGGAAATGAATTAAGTAATTCAACTTGGTAATGATAATGATGTCATAATTGAAAAGAAAAATAATATTCTGCATTTTTAATTAAGCATGGCTTAATACGATGGCATGTTAACAAACCGGGTATACACGGGGTGGTACACTACATACTCAAGCTTACCGTCTAGGTGGAACAACACATACATATCATAAGGCACTTGCACTTAACAACTCAAAAGCATTTCAATAAACATCACTTTATGAAAACATACCATGCATATAAACCATCCCTCCATGAGGTATGGTGGAACCAACAATGGGCAAAACCGAGGACACGAAAGCTTACCTCGCAAGCTAACTATCCAACTCAAGAGTCCAACCCAGTCCAAGGTCCACAAATAGCACTCTCACAGTCTGTTTATACCAACAATCATATCAATATCCAAAATCTAATAGTTTGTGACATAACGACAACGCTTCTTCTTACGTTTCATGCCATTAGGCTCCTCCCAAAGTCATAAGCCCTTAATCTAAGTGATTCTGACTTAGTTCAATTATTACATAGGTTCAACTTAACCAATCATGGGTCCTCAAAACCTAAAATCCCATTTTGTATGAACAGAACAGTGACCACTCGCACTTTCCCAGAATATTCGGATATTTGTCGGGGACATATCCGGATATCACAAGTCGCATATCCGGATATGAATATCCAGATATTTCGCGACAGAATGCAGTTTCTGTATTTCGCGAGATATCACTTCCAAGGTTTCTCTTTTAACGATTCCAGAAGCTCAAACATGCATTTCTAGGTGTGTTAAACCTTACCCACCCTTAATTTCTTATCTTTTGCTTATTACATGCATCAAGGTTCATCCTTTCTGTAGAAAATCAATGGAAAAGGTGATGGTACTTACCACCAAGGCTTGAAACAGAAACAATGGTGCTCTTGGAGCTCACAATGCAGCTCCAACAATCTGACTTTACAAAGCCACGAAATTGGTGATCAAAGGTTGGTTCTTTGCACAAAAGATGGCTTCTTGAGACCACAAATGCCAAGTAAAATGGTTCTTTCACACTCAACAATGGAGTCAGCACCCCAAACACCTCACACAGCAGCCACAACCCAGAAGGTGGTCCTTTTTCCCCTCACCAAACACACACCCAAGTGTTTACAACGTTTTAGAGGAGGAAAATCAAGAGAAAGGTGAAAACTTGGTGGTTTTCCAAAGAGAGGAAGGCAAGAATGGGGAAGAGGCTGATCAGCAGCTCAAAAGACTCACGTAGCATCAGATTATGGCCTAGGGTTATGTGCCAAATTGTTATTTATAGTCTTATTAAGTTATAAGCGTCGGTATTAGCACTAATAGCTACGCTAATCATTTTGATCCCAAACTTTGGATTCTGAACCTAGCCATTTTTTTAGATTTTTCATATTTTTATTTTATTTTTCGCAGCACATTGACGGTACGCGCTTTTACGTAGTCGGTATCATTTCTGACGACAAATCTCAATATTTCGACTCCAAACTTGTTATAATGGTCCTAGATATTATTCTAGTGATATATACATATTTTTCATAATTTTTCGGGTCACTTCATCGGTACGCACTTTTACCGTGAGGCAGAACCGGTATCTGCACTTTTCGTCAGAAAAGCGACTTTCAACATTAATAATCACTTACAACAATTATTTAAGCCTTATCATAATTATTAGGATCAATTATGGAATTTATCTCTTAACTCATAATTAATTTAGTTAAATTCCTAATTTAACGGTGCAGGTTCTTACACACCTCTACCTTTGTTCTTGAGTTTCTATGTTAAATATTAAGTCTTGGCATGTTAAATGAGGAGATTAAGTAACTAACATGAACACTAGCTTAAATGGGTTTAAATATGCATGCTTGAACGTCTAGTAACATAAAAATTGGAGTCTTGGAAGGATATCTTCGTGAAAATGCAGAATTGCATTCTGTTGCGAAATATCCGAATATGGATATCTGGATATTGGGTATGTGATATCTGGATATGGATATCCGGATATTGACCCTGTGATATCCGGATATGGATATCCAGATATGTCCCCGAGGAGTATCTGGATATTCTGGGAAATTCATGCTTTGAGCTATTTTGTCCAAACAGAAGCGTGAGTTAGGTCTTTAGTATGAACCTCTGTAATAAATTAACTAAGTAAGAACCCAGAATATTGAATGCTTATGGCTTTCAGAGAATCCTACGATCATTAAACGAAAAAGGAAACGTTGTCCTAATGCAATGAAGTTCTAGACTATGAATATTGATGATGTGAATGTTATGAAAATAGATCTGTGACCTTGCTGGACATTGTTCTTACTTGTGACCCTTTGGACACCGAGTTGTGAGGGAGGATTTGGCTTGACAAGTAAGCTTCTGGTCCTCGGATTGATCTGTTGTTTGTTCCACCGACCTCCATGGAAGGGTGATTTATGTGCATGGTATGCTTTTATGAAAATGATATATGGATTATATATGCCTGATATATGTGGATATGCATGTTGATGTAATATATGGATGTGATGTTAACTACTTACACGATCAGGTTGCGACCCTGGTGTGTAAGGCATAAGACTGCACCCTTATGTTTAGGTAGGTCACAGACGTGTGTAATTCCTATCTTGTTCTCTGACCAGTTGAACCGCACTTGCATTTATCACATGAGATATGAATCGTAATACATGATTTTCTGAAAACTTAGATATATTGTCTCGGTTATATTGCCCTAACATGAACATGCATTGTATTTAGTGTTTTAAACTTATGATATACTTGTAAATGAGCTTGGGGCGGAAGAGTCCTTGAGGATCCATTGGTTTACTGAGATTTCTTGTTAGAAATCTCATCCCGTGTGGGGCATATTTTCAGGTACAGGTGTTCCTGAGGCTGAGACCTCTAGAGGCAGGAGGCCGAAGTTGAGCTGATATGTTGCATGCTTTTGTTGTCATATTTGGATATAATTATGCCTTGTTATTATTTTATGGCTATTGTACTTGAGACATGACTTGATTATGTTGTTTTATTTGGTGAGCATGGGGTTGTCCATGCCACATTGGTATAAGCTGTGTTTATTACAGAATGGAGTCGTATTATTGTATCAGGACATGTCTGGTCTACGTGTTGTAGTTCCATGACTTGATACATTATTTGTATTATGAGGTTATTCAGTGTAGTTATTTATTGTAATTTACATATAGACGATTTTTGGAAAAAGAATAAGTAAAACCAATGGTTTAACATGAATGATTCATAATAATAAATTTTTAGCTTCCGCATTTTATTTGAGCTGCGCTTACTACCATTATATGTTTAATACACTGGGTGCACACAGGGTGTTACAGTATGTTTGGTTGATTGTAAAATATTGCTGAGAATGTGTGTCATTTTACAAAACTACCCTTACAGAAATGAAACAACACAGTACTTTCCCCATTAAATAATGTTTCCAGAACCTCAATGTCATGTATCCTTACCAACAATGTCCCAAGAAAACAAAAATCACAGAGCTAAACATTTCCTATTTCCCTACGCATTTATTCAGTCTAGACAAACATCGTGGAGCTAAACAAAAATCACAGAGACAAACAAAAATCATAGAGCAAAACAAAAATCAAGTAAGCAAAGTTCAACATCATGGAGCTTTCATTTCTTCAGTCTAGACAAACACTACATATCTAAAAACCAATTCGATCTTCTCTGCTATAGTAATCCCATTGGATCTTCACCATCAGAAATGGGCATTTCCACCTTCTTAGTCCAACACCAGTCTTCTGGTGCACTGGCTAAATTTCCTTCGCCTTCTTTCTGCCTTTCTAGTAACAAACCTGATAAATCTGGATTTGAATTCTCTTCTATATTTTTACAAAGCAAATCGATTTGTCTAAGAAAGAAAAGCTAGGGTAGGGTATTTTTGTCTTGTCCATTTTTCCATCGTCTGGTATTTCTAAAATACCATATGTTGGATGGTATTCTGCTTTGGGAATTTTGTGTGAAAACCACAATACTCGGAATGTAATTTTCCTAGGAAAATTTTCATTTCTCCTTGTACCAAACATGGAAAAACAAGATTTGCAAAGTAACTTTCTCGAAAAAATAAATTTTTCCCATTATCAATCGCTCCTAAAAATATCTCGCCAATCTAATTGTTGTTGATGAGGCCATCCTTAAAGAAGATTTTTACGAATCCAATCTTCTAAAGGCAAAGTAAAGAAGTCCGATGGGATATTACTGGAAAATTAGCATTCCGTATGGGAATTGCCTTTCTGCAATCACGAAGAACGTGGGAAATACTCTCCACCTTATTGCTGCAGGCATGACACAAACAAGAACCACCCCATTTAGATGTACACTCTTTTGTAAGAATGCACCCATGAAAGACCATCCAGATTCCTTCCAATTTTTTATTTTTTCTAGTATGCAAATAAATTGCAAATATGGTCCAAGTAATAAAGTGTGAAGCCTTTTGAGGGCCTCTCCACTTCTTTTATTTATATTTGGGGAAAGTTCAAAAATATTATTTATATTTATGATTTATGATTTATTGTAAAAAAATTAAGAGGAAATAAAATAGAGATATAAAAAAGACCAAACATATCTAAATAGAAATGATAAATAGACCAAGGACAAAAAAAAGTAGCAAATATATTGAAAAATCATAATTGTGATTTCTTTTTATTCTATTTTCTTTTTTATATATTTTTTTATTTAGACACATTTGATTTCTTTTACTATTTTTTTTAGTCTTTTATTAAGTGTTCTAATTTTTCATAACATTTTGTCTTATTTTTATTTTTATTACTTTATTTTCTTGTTCTAAAAAGAGTAAAATAAATATACTTAGTTAATTTTATAACAATATTCAGGAGGGGTGTGGATGAAAAAAAAAATCACAGGAGGTTAAGTGATTAAAAAAAACACAAGGGGTGTAAGTGATTCAAAGAAATACCACATGTTTTTTTTTTACTTTTCCCTTTATATTTTTATATTATTATCTATTTAAGTTTCTTATTAATTTTAATCAGATCATTTTTTTTCTTTACAGTAAGATATGATGATTTTTTAAACATTCTAATATGATAATATTATTTTTCATAAAATCAAAAATAAATTTTATTCTCAAATCATATTTTAATATTATAGAATTTTTAAATTAAATTATTACAAATAGTATCAAATAAAAAATATTATGTAACATTTTTAAATCAAATTCATGTTTCATACGTTAACACGTTGATTTAAAATAAATTAATTATGAAATCAATTGATTTTTTTTATCTAGAATGAACACTTTACAATTCTATCTTCTATGATAGAAATTTAATTCATAGTGTTTCCGTATTGCAATTAAATAATGTTCACGTCAGTATGCGCACAATTTAACTATTTCACACAGTGTTTTTAGACCCGTCTCGGGCATCGATTCGGTCAAGGCGTTGGATTATTGGGTCACTGGTCGGATCGGTAGGTTACTGGTTGGACCGGTTGACCCGGACATACATAGATATATAAAAATATATATAAATATGAACATATAAATTCAATTATATTCTCCATGTCTAAAATAAATTAAACAAGGTTCACTAAATAAGCTCAAAAATATGAAGCATAAATAAATAAAAATGCGCACTATTACTATGTCAATTTAAATTGCAAATCAGAATTCCCATAAACATATCTCTCAATGATATTGAACTCATTTTTTTCAAATTCAACTACATTAAAATGACATATTCTCTAATTTATTATTTCGCAAATTGCTTCAGCATTGTAAACTAAAATTTGAGGTCATTGTAGAAGAGTATACTAGCAAATAAAATTAAAATGAGTTCTACATTTTTTTTTCTGATAAGATGAAACAGTTTTGAATTTTTGGTTTTTTTTTTATTTAAATGCATGCCCCGACCAGGTGTGGGTTTTGACCGATTTTGTCTGAGTTTTGATCAGGTCAATGTATGACTAATCTAATGCTTGACCCGAACCGATCTAATGACCGATTTGTCGAGTTCCGGATCGGGCGAAATTTTACAATAGTGATTTCACATCTAGTCAAACGCATGTCTATTAATGGTGGGACAAGATGTTGTTGGTGGTAATTATATAACTCACCCTAATAGATTTTTAAGGCTTTTTGTATGATTTATTGTGAAAATGATTAGTGTATATAGCACTATTTTATTTTGAAACGATTTTAGAACTATTTATATAATTTATAACAGTGTTATGTAAATTAAAGATTTGTTTTTTTTTTTTTTTTGCTCAAAAAAACGTTATTTTAAGACAGAAATCATTATGTTTTTGAAATTTTAATTTATTTCAGGGTTATTATAGTCTTTATAATTATAATTTTTTAATATTTCAATCCCAAAACGACATCATTTTGAAAGTAAATGCAGATAACTTATCTGCAGTACTTGCAGAAATATTTTTCTAGTAAACTAATTGGTATTAATTAGACTATAAGAATTATTCTTATAAATTTCCTAATCTTAGTATTAATAAGCTCATCCTTGACCACACTAAACTTAGGTGAACTAGGGGATATGCTTGAACCAATTCAAACATCACCTGACCTAAACACTAAAAATAAAAATAAAAAATTAAGTAAATACATAAATTGAAAAATTATTCATTAACTACCAAAAAAACGAAAAATTATTCATTTAAAAAAGCTATAATTAATTTATTAAATTTAATATGTTTATTTTAAATAAACATGTGTACATTTGGAGGGTAAAAATTATTTAATAATGTCACTTAATATTTATCTACTAAATTAAATTTTGAAAGATGATAGTATTTAAAATAATTTAATTATATAAATTATCAAAGGATTTAATATTTTTCTGCAATGCACTTACATTAGAATATGTGGGACGCACATTTTATTTTTCTATCTTCTTGTCGTATAGAGCCCCACTCACCATTATATGAGTACATAAAATAAAATTATTTCCAATTTGTAAGACAAACATTAATCTCATTATTAAAATATAATTGAAACTTAAATTATTTTTGATATTAAAAAAATGATAACATTCTTTAAGAATATTTTTAAAAAAAATTATCATGCCTTATTCTAAAAGAGAAAAATATAAAAAAAACGACTAATATGAAAATTGAATGAATAATAGTACAAAAAATATAAATAAATACATTTTATTTTAAAACTATTTAATCAAGATCAAAAAAATATAACTTAAAATACTTATAGTAAGTGTGGATATTTTTTCTCAACTAATTTATGAAAAAGTCAATTAATTCGGTTAAACAATGATTTAGTTGATGGAACAAATTCTTTATTAAATTGAATCAATGACTATTGATATTAATAATTACATACTTTTTTTTTACATATCAATGGGCAACCTTAATGAGTCCAATTAAGATTTTAAAATTATACCTTTCCACCCTCTCAAAAATTAAAATTCTTTGTTTGAGAATTTAGAGGAAAAAGAAAAGAAGGGAGTCCAAGGGAGAGGGAGAGAAAAAAGAGAAAGGGAAATGAAGGGTATTCTCTCTCTTTTTTTGTGAGTTAAAAATATGGTAAGCGATAAAAAAATATAGGGTTAATAAGAAATTTTTATAATTTTACTCTTTTTAAAAAAATTAATATAATTATTATATTTTACAAATTAAATTATATTTAAAAATTATATTTATGTATTTTTCATGCTACTAAAAAAGATCATATTTTAAAAAAAAAAATTGTCGAAATGTGTTTCGTCCAAAGGCGGCTGAATTTAGTATCCGTCCAAATTTATGAGATAGAATTTTTAGAGATAGAATTATTTTTAGAATGTAAAAATTACATTTAAATTTTTTACAAAATTTAACTTTAATTTAATTTTTAAAATATAATAATTATATTAAAAAATTTAAAAATATAAAAATATTTTATTAATCCTCTGCTTTTCTCTCTATCATATTTTTAACTTTGAAATAAAGAAAAAAAATATTCTTCATTTTCCTTCCTTTTCTTTTTTTTTTCTTCCTCCCTCCCTCCCTCTTGAATATCCTTTGTTTTGATGCCTTGAAGCTCTCAAACAAACCCTATTGGCTATTGAAATCCTTTGTTATTGAGCATAAACTACGTAGTTAATCACGCTAAATTACAAAGTAGAAACTAATTGATTCATCACGATTCCTTTTGTCACGCATGGTGTGGACCCATCTCAACGAAAACACCATACATTTGATAAGTCATTATTGAAAAGAGAAAAAAAGGACAGAGGACCACGCGTTCCACTTATCACTTATCTCTACGCATAGCCCACCTTCAAGTTGCCTTCAGAATTAACATCTTTTAGACGACAACTAAGCATCGACCGCCAAATAAATATTATTTATTCTTGAGGGCCTGAACTTCTTTTCAATGTACCATTAATTGTGTTAGTTAAAATCTCAATTTATTCTTTTATCTTTTTTCATTTTTATAATTTTTTTATCAAAATACTTTTATCACTATTTTAAATATTTTTATATTTTTACAATTTTTTATAAAAAATTACAGTATAATTTTATATTTTACTATTTTTTATCATCTTTTCATTTTTTTGCAAAATCTTATCTTTAACTACCTTATCATCAAGCATCGAAGACCGAATGATTATTATTATTTATATCGAGGCCACTGTTCAAGATATTTTGCACCATAATGAATCTTCTGGGATTTATTTATTGAAATTAATATTTTTTTATTTATAAAAAACAATATATAAAAATATATAAAGTTCATGTAACTTGTATTAAAAGAAAAGAGAAAAAAAATATGAATTTTATATATTTTTATATGTATATAATAAATAAAAATATTTTTTATAATATAAAAAATATTAATCCTTTTTTATTATTGGGGCCGCTCTCTGAATTTGTAATTGCGAACGTGCCCCATTGTTCATGATGGGCAGTCTTTGCCACACAACTGAATTTTAAATCCCAAAGCAACGATGATTGAAGCAAAAATATCACTATCGCACGGGTCATATGGGCTCTTTCCCACGATATCTTCGACAGTGAACAAAGTATGACAAAAAAATTATTAGATTATCATGTTAATAGTAAATTTTGTTAAAATATCAGGCGGCATAATTCGTTACATAGTGTAGTAAATTATGCATGCAAGTAATTCGTTACACAGTGTAACAAAATATGCCACTTCAGAATTCACAGAACCAAAAATGTCACATGTCAAAGAAATTCGCTACATAGAGCAGTGAATTTCTCAAAATTTGACATGGGACATTTTTGGTTCTGATGTGGCATATTTCGCTACATTGTGTAGCGAATTACTTGCATGCATAATTCGCTACACTGTATAGCGAATTATCCCGCGTGACATTTGGGTAATATTTACTGTTGGCGTAATAATTTTTTTATACAGAACATGACAAAATAGTTACTGTTACCGAACCACCATCATGATGCCTACAGCTGAGTCACGTGCTTTATTTTTTGTTTTTTGTTTTTTTATACATTTTTATGTTTTCAATTAGTCTGATTCAAGTATTTTCAGATTTATTATAGGGATAATTATTCCAAAATTATTTTTTTTATTCCGACGAATCAAACTCAAGTCTTTTGATTAAGGAAAATGAATTCCTTACCACTTGGAACAAATAATAAGGGAAATTATTTTTTTATATTGTACCAAAAGAGTTATTTTATGTAATAAATAAAATTTCAAGTTAAATTCGTAGATAAGACAAAAGAGAAAAAATAAAGATAAGATCCATATTTATTTTGTATGTGCTAAAACTTTATTTTTCTTATATAAAATAAGAGAAATAGAACCAATAATTATTAGTCACGAAAATATGCCTCTTTCGTATTAAGATATGCAATCATGACATCAAGAGATAGGAGGAGGGAAGAGAGACACAGAAGAAAAATGAAAAAATAAAAGAAAGAAAGAAAAAGAAAAATATGATTGATAGCGTGTGCAGTTTCTCACAAAGAAACGTCATTTGTATATGACTATATTCTCCTTTTAGGATTTGATGTTTTTTATTTTATACGAAATAAAATTATTTTATATATATATATATATATATAGGGAAATATTAATCTCCTTTTACATGAGGTAGCTTATCTCATTTTCTTTCACTTCGATTTCTTAACTTCAATTTTTTTTTTCTTTTAATAGTAAGACCCACCTAGTTTCTCTCTACAACATAAGATACATATCTTATGTAAAAAGAGATTAATAAATCTTATATATATATATATATATATAGTTTATAACGGATCTTGTAAAAAAAGTAAAATAAAATAAATAAATTTCATATATTTTTAAATGTATATATGAAATAAAATTATTTCGTTATAAGAGAATTAAATCCTTCTCTTCTTATTATATCATTTTGGAGTAAATTTTTAGTCTTATTATAATATATACTACAGTTGTTTAAATCATAGTTTATGTGACATCATAAATGAAAAATTTGTTAAGGAAATACGTATAAATATAGTTAAATAAGTTCATATGTTATAATTTTGGATAAGTTATTAAAATTACCCTGTATTTAGGTGTTTTTTATTTTTTAAAAATCGTCTTGCACTTTTAATTGAAATAATTAATTCTCTTAAATTTTAACATTCCAACAATTAAACATATTTAACAATTTCAAAATAAAAAATGTTTCTGCTCTCAATCAATCACCGGTTATTATTGTCGCTAGCCACTTGCCGGTTTCCCACCACCACATGTTAGTGGTTGTTTGCCAATGAGCAACAACAGAGAAGGTTATAGGTGAGTGGCAACGGTGGATTGGTGGTACTGTCTCATTAGCAGCGAACTTAGAATTTTTTATGATAAGAAAAAAAATAATATTAAAGTGATAAATTTTATTAGAACTAATAGAATGAGCTAATTATTATACGAGTCTTTGAGGGAGGGGCTAATGATTAAAATTAATAATCTATTATTATTATAAAAATATTATTTTATATCTATAATAAAATAAAATTTAGAGAGAAATCACAACCAATTTCTTCTTTGAGTCTATCTTATGTTAGGGAAAAGTGTGTATAATTTTGAAGGATGTAAAGTTGTGTCATTTTAAGAGAGAGAAAGAGATAGATAAAGGAGGAGAGAGAGTTGACAAAAAAAAATAAAGTTATGGGTCCCACCTCTTTGTGAGAGTGAAATGATGTAAGTTGTGTAATTTAAAAGTATAGACATTTTTCCCATCTTATGTTATGCCTGACAATTGACATGCAATGGTTGTGGGACAGTGACCGGCAGATAATGGTTGATGATGATAAGAAAAAGCGATGAAGTGGTGAGAGACCCTAATTAGCAAAAGGGAAATATTACTCTCCTTTTGCATAAGATTACTTCTCTCCTACTCTCTCACTTCGATTTCCGCACCTCACATTTTTCTTTTTTTTCTTTTTTCTTGTAATGGTGGGACCCACCCATTTTATCTCTACAACATAAGATATCTATCTTATGTTGAAGGAGAATAATAAAACCCTTAGCAAAAATAATGGCTACCGATGGATTGGTGTGATAAGTAATTTTTTCTTAAAATTAATAAATTATTTAACTATAGAAGTGTTATAGTGTAAGGAATTTCATTATTTTAATTGAAAATGCACGGAATGTTTAAAAAAAAAAAAACACGTATATAGTAAATTGTATGTAATTTGAGATGATTTTATATAATTTAAGTGTTGTATTACATTAGAAGACCAATAATTTATCCCCATTTTAAAAATGCACTTTCACCCAAATAACTCAGTTAGTAATATATTTTTGGGGAGGAAGGAAAAACTTTGATTGTAAATAAATCTTTACTTTGAATTAGTCTCATAGTCGACACAAAGAGTTAAAATTAGTATTGATAAATTATAGTTATGAATTTTCAATATATTTAATTTTATTGTTTCCTATTCTTTGTGTCCTTAGTCTATTTATTCTTTCTTTTTTGTTTTGTTTTTTGTTTTTTATATATTTATTCTTTCTATTTAAATATGTTTAGCCTTTTTTATATCTCTATTTTATTCTCTCTATTTTTTTAATTTTGTTTACAAAAATCTTTAATAGAAGGGGTGGCACAAACCACACATGCAAGACTAAAAAAATTCGAGAAGAAAATCATAATAAAATAGACCAAAAAAATAAAATCATACATATCTAAATAAAAAATAATAAAATAGACAAAGGACTAAAAAGAAAAAATAAGAAAAAGTAAAAATAAATATATTAGAAACTCATATCTGAGATTCCTTTTTTATTTTATTTTTTATCTTAATTATTTCTTCTATTTTTTTCTTTGGTAATTTTTTTTTATTTGGACTATTTTTAATTTTAGTCTTTTTTGTCATTATTGTGATTTTTACTATATTTGATCTTATTTTTATATATTAGATCTTTTTTATATCTCTATTTTTTTAATTTTGTTTACAAAAAATCTTTAATAGAAGGGGTGGCACAAACCACACATGCAAGACTAAAAAAATTCGAGAAGAAAATCATAATAAAATAGACCGAAAAAATAAAATCATACATATCTAAATAAAAAATAATAAAATAGACAAAGGACTAAAAAGAAAAAAAAAAAGAATAAGTAAAAATAAGTATATTAGAAACTCATATCTGATATTTCTTTTTTATTTTATTTTTTATCTTAATTATTTCTTCTATTTTTTTCTTTGGTAATTTTTTTTTATTTGGACTATTTTTATTTTTAATTTTAGTCTTTTTGTCATTATTGTGATTTTTACTATATTTGATTTTTATTTATTTTTTCAGATAAACTACGGGTATCCTTCACGAAAACAATTCTATTTATGGTAGGTCCAGGATTTAAATCTTTTCTAAATATGATACTGGGATAATCGAACACATGCTCTCGCATCTACCGGCTCAGTTCTTATATAACTGAGTTACAATCATTTGGTTTCTTGTACATTTTTGTTTTTATTCTATTTTTTTATACAGTTTTTTTATTTTGTCACATTTCACTTTTTTGACTCTTTTTTCCTTTAGTCTTTTATTAAGTATTCTAAATATTTGTAACATTTGTTTTTTTTTTTTAATCACCTTAGCTTTTTCTTTTAAGAATGACAAGATAGATATATTTAATTAATTTTCTAACAGTTAAAAAGAGATATGGAAAAGTTAAGTGATTAAAAAAAATACGAGATAAGGGATTCAAAACAATATGAGGGGAAAATTTTGAAAGAAAAAAAAAAAGGTACTTTCATAGGGGGACGAAAAATGCACGGAACCGCCACGTCAAGTTGAGGGGAGAGAGTGGAAAAATGAAAAATAATAATAAAAAGGAAGAATGAGGAGTGAAGTATGATTGGTAGCTGTGCAGTTTCTTTTACGAAACGTCATTTATATATTCTCTTCTTAATTATCTCATTTCTCATTCAGATAATGCTTTTTTTTTTGGTAAATACAGATAATGCTTCTTACATATACGTAACAACTGACGTCTCATCCCAATTATCATCATGGGCGGCACAATTAGAGACTGAACGAAGCACGGACACGGCATTTTTTAAGAAAAATGCGTGTCCGACACCCGACACGTGTCGGACACGGACACGTTCTGATACGCGTCCGACAGGTGGTCAATATTTTAGGCAGTGTTTAAAAACCCGGCCCAGCCATCGACCCGGTCAAGGTAAGGGGTCATGGGGTCACGGGTTCATCCGAGGGGTCATGGGGTCATTACGCTGACCTGGTTTTATATATTGAAAAAATATAAATATATATATCCTATATGAAAATATTAAAAAATAAACCGCCAATCATCAAAGATTCAAAATATAATTAAAATAATTCACCGATTACAACCACAAGTTAATGTGATCACTACGCTGATCTGGTTTTGCCTCTTTTGAGAAAGTCTCTAACAAAGGAAAATTTAAAGGAAGTAAGAATGAATTTTTGTTTTTCATCGACGACCATAAAGATTTCATTTGAATGGGTAAATTTGTATCTTTTCTAGAAGATTTATGGCAGCGAGGTGAAGATTGAAGAAGTCTAAGTCGCTGGGACTGGGAGAGAATAGAACGATAAGATTTAGGTTTGCAAGGATTTTTATTTTATTTTTTTAATAAAACAATGTCATTTCATGGAAAAAAATTTTAAAATATATATATATATATGCAATGACCCCCTTCGACCCGCTGAAACCCGGCTGAGTTTTGGGGGTCAGAGGGGTCGATGTGCATATAGGGTCCAACTTGTGACCCCAACCCTCAAAGGGGAGGGGTCAGGGTTGACCCGGGTCAACCCGAGGGGTGGGGTGGGGTTTTAAAACACTGATTTTAGGACACGTTGGCTATCTCGACACGCGATTTTGACCGTATCTGACACGGTCAAAGGATAGAAATGTAATTTTTTTGAAATTTTTATAAAATTAAAATAAATTTTAAAAAAAAAATTGGGAACCGACGGTGTTGCCTGCGACTCCGGCGGAGAACAGAGCAAGAACGCCACCACCCCACCTCCATTTCCATACTCTCCGGCGACGTTGACATCGACGATGGGATCATACCATCCTTCGAGCATGAGAAAGCAAGGAGCAAACACCGGAGAGAAGGTGAAAGCGAGTAAGCAAGGAGCATGTGAACAAACAAGGAGCAAGTGAAAAAATGGAAATGGATCTAGAAGTGACTCTGAACAGACACAGCAAACAAGAAGACATTGAGCCGTGTGCGACTGCGTTTTCTACTTTTTATTTTTTTTGTTTCTTTTTAATTTTAAATTTCTTATCTCCCTTATTTATTGCTTTCCTTATTTTTCTTTTGGACTTTTTTTAATTCTGAGTTCTATTTGGTATATTTTTCGTATAGTTTAATTTTTGATTTATTTTATAGTGTAGAATCTTTTTAATATATAATTAATTTAGCTTAATTTATATGTAAAACAATTCCTAAGTATAATGTAATTAATTTATTATGAATTGTTATATATATTGAATATAAATTGTATTATATTTATTAAAAATATTATTTAATATCAAAACGTGTCCTAACGTGTCGAAATTTAACATTTTTTAGAATTAACGTGTCGCCGTGTCGTGTCATGTCCCGTGTCGGTATCCGTGCAACGTAGAGTAGATGCTCGTACAGAATTAAAAAAATTTATGATAAAATGAAAAAAAAATTAAAAATTGTTGAAATATAAAATAATGTGATTGTGTTTGACATGATTTCTTTATTTTGTTCATAAACAAATTTTACTTTCTCTCAAAAAATAAAAATATTTTAAAAGTAGTACATGATATGCAAAGTAATTGATTTAGTTGTATAAATAATTAAGTGCATGTTTTGTTTAACTCTATTTTTTAAAAATAAATTACTTTTAAAATAATAATTGTAAATATTGTTTTAATTAAAATTTATTTTAAATATAAAGTAGGTTATTTTAAATTTACTTCGACGAATAAATTAATTGTTTAGATGAATAATCAAGATTAAATGAATCCAATGAGGATGGGGATAAGGAAAGCGAGGGAAAGGAAAAGTATGATTGGTTGTGCAGTTTCTCTTCCGAGACTAGTTTGTATATGGGAAAAGTGCGTGTCATATCTTAAAGGTTGTAAAATTATTTTATTTTAAGAGAGAGAAAGAGATAGATAAAAGAAGAGAGAGTTGACAAAATAAAATAAAGGTGTGGATCTCACCTCTTTGTAAAAGTAAAACGAGACAAGTTGTGTCTTTCAAAAGAATAAACATTTTTCCCTTAAAATTATAATGATGTGGCATTAAATATATAAACTTTATGGGCATAAAAATACTTTTTAATGTGCATGATAATGAAGTAATGAGGTCTATAAGTCTACAGACCGGCTTATATCATATTATTTATTTTGAATAATATAAATAAAATTATTGTTTTAATAAATTTGAATAATAAAGTAATATTATTTCAGTTATTCTTTTAATTGTTGAATGTTTAATAGGCTTAAACAGGCTAACAGGTCAAGGCCAAGGCTTTTATTTTTTAAATATAGATCAAGTCAGACTTGTAATTTTGGGCATACACAGGCTAATAGGTCAGATCAGACCCAATATTTTTTTACACAGACTTGACCTATTTAAGTCAAATCCTAGCCTAGTCTAGTCTATTTACACCCCTACTTAGTACTCCCTAAAAAAAATAAAGAATACAAATATTATTTATGACAAATATTATCTATATATAGAGACAAATGAGTTTATAAAAAATATTTAGTTGAATATTAATATACATTTAAGATTGGGATAAAAAAAATTAAGCGGATTGTGAAATAAAATAAAATATATTTTATAATTTTATAATATTATTTTATTTTTGAATTTTAATTAATTTTTTTAATTGGCAAATTGGTGGATTGACCCGTCAACCCAACATAAAAGGAGATATGTTCATTTTTCAATCCATATTTAATGATGGACCCTCCCGCTCTATTTTTGGCGGATTGATGGGAGTTCAGACAGATCAACCCATATTCAATAGTGGGTCAATCCATCTACCCTGTCGATGACATATTATTAATTAATAATGTATGTGAAATGAATAAAAAATTATAATTGTTTGTGTTGAGAATTTAAGTATGAATAGTTAAGTCTTATATCGGGTAAGAATGGGTTAAATGTGAAACATATAAGTAAAAAAATTGTATAAACCTACTATTTTAAGATTTTGATTGACACGTGGAATAACGTTCATTTATTTGGTGTAAACTCAATAAAATCAAAGGAAACCAAGGTCTTTATTGATGCTTTCTTTGATACCAAGACATTAATGGTTTGATATTTTTGGGAAGTTGGAGTCATAAATGTTAAACTGGTTGGAGAAGATGTAGGGGGGAAAAATCCTCCGAGAAAGAAAAATTTAGGAAAAAAAAAAACATGAATAAACCCCAATGTATTTAAAATAGAAACTCATTCAATTAGTGAATTAGTATTTTTTTTATAGAATATTATAGGAACAAAAGAATATAATGTTACTTTAGACAACTTTGTTTAATGTTCATCGAAACGACGTCATTTTGCGTTAAAAAAATTAAAAAATTAAAATGATAAAGACTATTATAACCCTAAAATAAATTGAAATTACAAAAATACCATGATTTTTCGTCTCAAAATGATGTCATTTCGATGAACATTAGATAAAGTTATATAAAGTAACTTTAGTGGAAAGTGAAAGTAAGTAATGGGTTAGGCGCGTCGTCTCACGCGTGCGATTTTTTTACGTCTGCTAGGGTTTTTTGTGAGTTTCTCTTTAGGGGATCTGAAATGGAGGAATCTGAGGTAGTGAGTGATGATGCGCTGCTGATGACGCGGAAGAGCACTAAGAGGACGAAGAATGGAGTGGAGATTCAGACTGAGGTGCGAATGAGGGAAGCGGTCAAGAATTTTCAATCTGATGAATCAGGGAAAGCTAAGACTCGATCCTTTGCTGAGGTCACCGGGGAGGAAAACGGAGTGGCTGGAGACTCTTTACCCTGGTTGATCGATGAAGAGGAGCCAGATTTGGAGCCTTTGGACCCAAGCTTGGGTGAGATCTCAGCTTGGGGTTTCCAGACGATCTACAGAGAAGACGGATCAGTGGAGATTAGGAGTAACAAGGAAGCAAGGGCGAGAATGCGTCAACGGTGGAGGAACGCCTTAATAGTTAAGCTGCTGGGGAAGAAAATTGGGGTGGGTTTTATGAAAAAGAGGCTCGAATCTCTTTGGGCCAAAGCTGGTGGCATTACAGTGGCAGATCTAGGGAATGATTTCTTCTCGGTGAGGTTCAGCTCACTTGAGGACCTTAATCTAGCCATCACTGGTGGTCCCTGGATTATCCTAGGCCACTACCTTGCTACGCGAAAATGGGAACCTTGCTTTGATCCTGACAAAGCAAATATACACAAGGTAGCGGCATGGGTTCGTCTCCCTGGAGTGCCTCAAGAGTATTGTGAATTTCCTTTCCTGAGCCAACTGGGAACTGTTATTGGGAAGGTTCTGAAGGTGGATAGAACAACATCTACAGGGGATAGGGCCAGATTTGCGAGAATATGCATTGAAATGGACCTCTCAAAGCCACTGCGTGGAGAATATATTCTTGACGGCTGTAGAAAGAAAGTGGAGTACGAAGGTCTATTTCTTATTTGCCTCAAATGTGGTAAATATGGGCACAATGCTGAATCGTGCCCTGAGTATGCCAAGCCTAAGCAACCGAGTACAGAGGAGTGTGGTCCTGCACATCAAGTGGTGGTAGAACAACATAATCAAGGCTTGGGGCCCTGGATGGTGGTCCAGAGGAGGAAGAGAAATCAGCAAAACTACCAGAATAAGGAGACTCCAATTAGTAGGAAATTCGGAGAGGATATCTCTAATAAGAAGAGTACAAAGGAGAGTGAGAAGCCAGATAGGCATACTGCAACCAGTCAGGAGACAGGGCCAGCGAAGGGATCTGTAGAAGGTATCATTAGCAATCCAGTGTATAAGGAGAATGAGAATGGGAGGTGTCAAGCTAAAACCCCTATTGGGGGGATGAAATTCGCAGCTGAAGTATCAAATCAACCTAGGAAGGCTGGTGGAAAAAATACTGTATTCTCAAACAAAAATCAAGTTGTCAAGAAGACAATTAACAAAGGCAAAGGAGCTGTTGTTCATAGCCCTGCTAGTGTGGCTTCAGTTAGCTTGTCGGTGGGGCAACTTCCTAAGGTGGTGCAAGGCCAGAAAAGTGGGGAACAGAGCAAAAGGAAACTTTGGGGAGACTTGATGATGGATGTAGAAGGCCCTTTGGAGAAGGGAGATGGGGATCAGTTTGAGGAGAAAAAGGCAGAAGAGCATGTGTGCTTTGAAGATGTTGGAGTTGAGCCAGAACCTCCTGATCCAGTTTTGCTTGTGGTTAGTAAGGAGGGGGTGAGTCAATCAGGTATGGAGTTTGAACTTACTCATGTAAAACCTGTTAACTCTCATAAAGAACCTGATAACTCTCTTATGGCTGTCGTCTGTGAGCATGTTGATGATAAGGAGATGTCTGTAACTAGGATAGCTTGCTCTGATAAGCATGTGTTAAGCAGCAAGTGCTTTGAAAACTTGCAAATTAATCAGTCTTCATAATGAATGTTTTTACTTGGAACTGTAGGGGAGCAGCAAAAAAACAGTTTAAGAATATTTTTTCCAGATTCTGTAGGAAATATCGTATAGGAGTGGCTGCCATTCTTGAACCTAGAGTGAGTGGCTCTAAAGCTATTAAAATAATACGTAGCTTAGGTTTCTCTAACTATATAATTGTTGATGCACATGGCTTTGCTGGTGGTATCTGGTTGTTATGGAATAGTAGGGATGTTGAAATAAAGCTAGTTGCCAAACATGAACAGTTTGTTCATGTGTGGGTGGACTTTCCAGACTTAAAGGGATTTTATTGGACTGCTGTCTATGCAAGCCCTCAAGTAAGGATTCGTCAGTTGCTTTGGGAGGAACTTAAACATCTGGGAAGGGGTATGGATGAACCTTGGCTTCTGACTGGTGACTTTAATGAGGTAGCTATGGCCTCCGAGAAAAAAGGAGGAGGTCCTGTGGATACTAATAGGTGCAATCAGTTTGCTAATATGCTCAACTCTTGTGGGGTTTTGGATTTAGGAGGTGGAGGCAATAGATTCACTTGGAAAGGGCCGAAATTCTTACACTTAGAAAGAGTTTTTAAAAGACTAGACAGAGCAGTGGGCAATGAGGTTTGGAGAGCTGCTTTTGAGGAGGCTGATGTTATCACATTGCCTAGGCTATTTTCGGATCATAATCCTATTCTAGTCAGATTGATAAAAGAGGATAGTAACTGGAAAGAAAGGCCTTTTAGGTATTTGGCTGCTTGGCAAAATGACTCAAGATTTTTACCTTTCCTAAAAGCTAGTTGGTCTTCTTCGGTTGGGTTGCTGGATAACCTAAATGCTCTTGTTCCTAAGCTGAAAGATTGGAATAAGAACATTTTTGGTTTCACTCATTTAAGGAAGAACAAGATTATTGCCAGAATGGAGGGAATCCAGAAGAGTTTTAGCTCTTACAACAACTGTCAATTTGAGGAATTGGAAGCTAGTTTAAAGAAGGAGCTTGAAGACATCCTTGATTTAGAGGAACAAATCTGGTTCCAGAAATCCAGGGGTGAGTGGATAAGAGATGGAGATAGGAATACTAGGTTTTATCACACTAGTACTGTCATCCGGAGGAAAAGGAATAAGATTTTGAAACTTCAAGATGATAAGGGCTACTGGGTATCTGAAGAAGAACAGCTAATTGATCTAGCAAGGGGTTTCTTTATTAATCTGTTCAAGAAAACTGAGGATGAAGATTTCTGGATCCAAACCACTAACTCCTGGCCGAAGCTTAGGGAGGATCATAGTGAGGGATTGGCAGCAGGGGTAACTGAAGAAGAAGTGAGAAAAGCATTCTTTCAAATGCCTCCTTTAAAAGCCCCAGGGGCTGATGGGTATCCAGCAATGTTCTATCAAAAATTTTGGGAGATGCTTAAAGATCAAGTCAATATCAGCATGCAGTATTACTTGAAACACCCAGATAAGCTTGGGGAGATAAACCACACCCTCCTTGTTCTAGTCCCGAAAGTGGAAAGGCCATGCCTGATGAAGCAGTTCAGGCCTATAGCTCTCTGCAATACCATATATAAAGGTTTCAGCAAGATTCTGGCTAATAGAATAAAACCTATGCTGGAAGAGTTGATATCCCCAAATCAGGCCAGTTTTGTGCCTAAGAGACACATTCAGGATAATATTATCATTGTCCAAGAACTCATTCACACTATGCACAGGATGACAGGTAGAAAGGGATTCTTCTCCATCAAGATTGATTTAGAAAAGGCCTATGACAAACTGAGTTGGCAATTTATTAGATCAGTTTTGGTGGAATTGAAGTTTCCTGGATCATTGGTGGAAGCTATCATGGGTTGTGTAACCAGTCCAACTATGGAGGTGCTATGGAATGGTTCCAGAACTCCTAGCTTTCAATCTCAAAGGGGAATAAGACAAGGGGACCCTCTATCACCCTATATTTTTGTTCTGTGTATGGAGAAGCTGACACACTTGATCATGGATGAAGTGGATGGTAAAGCTTGGAATCCCATTAGAGCTGGCAGATCTGGACCTCAAATTTCTCATGTCATGTTTGCTGATGATATAATTTTGTTTGCAGAAGCTTCCTTAAGCCAACTCAGCTGTATCATCAATTGCCTAGCCAAGTTTTCAAAAATGTCTGGTCAATGTGTTAGCTTTGAGAAGTCTTGCATCTACTTCTCTAAAAACACGAATGTGGAAACCATGCAGTCTATTGCTGATGTCAGTGGGTTCAAAACTGTCAAAAATCTTGGCAGATACCTAGGAGCTTTGCTCAGGCATGGCAGAATAGGAAGGGGACACTACTCGGAAGTCACAGCCAGGGTTCAATCGAGGCTGCAGGGCTGGAAGACCAAGTGCCTTTCTATGGCAGGAAGAATCACTTTGGCTAGAAGTGTCATCTCAGCCATTCCCTGTTACCATATGCAGAACAACTTGATACCAGTACATGTATGTAAAGAGATTGAATCACTGCAGAGGAACTTTATATGGGGTGATGTGGAAACCAAAAGAAAAGCCCACTATGTAGCTTGGGAGAAAATGTGTCAACCAAAGGAGTGTGGTGGGCTGGGAATTATCAACCTTAGGCTTCAAAATGAGGCCTTTATGCACAAGCTGGCCTGGAAGATTGTTGAGGATAGAAACAGTCTGTGGGTTCAAGTTTTGCTTGGAAAATATGGTAGAAAACTTGATCCTAATCGTAGTCTAACCTCCAAGAGTGGTGATTCGGGTTTGTGGAAGCATATTGTTGCTGCAAGAAGCAAGATTGACCAGAATTTAGAATGGAATATTGGGAATGGTGAGACTGTACTTTTCTGGACTGACTTGTGGGGAGGTTGGCAGAGTCCCTTGCTGGAGATTGCAGCAGTAAAACCTCCTATTACTGATCTGCACCTGAAGGTTTATGATGTGGTAGACACTGGAGTAAAGGATTGGGATTGGAACTACTTAAACAACTTTCTGGATTCTCTCACTTGTAATAGGCTGAGCAAGATTGTTGTCCCAAATCCCTGTTGTTCTGATGATTGGCTCTGCTGGAAGAAAGTAATTTCGGGTAAATCAGTGGTCAGAAATGCTTATTGCCTACTGCTTGAGCCTAAGTTGGAGAGGGATAAAATTTGGTCTTTAGTTTGGAAATGGAGAGGTCCTTATAGATTAGCTGTCTTCTTATGGCTAGCTTGCCTCAATAAGCTGCCAGTGAGGAGCATTACTAGTCTCTGGAGTGGAAGAGAAGTACTGTGCCCCATCTGTGTACAGGACAGTGAGACTTTGATGCACATGTTGAGGGATTGCAGCTCTGCTAGGAGCATATGGGAAATCTGGTTTGCTGGTAAGATCCCTAACAGCTTTCTTTGTGCTGAGGACCTGGAGTGGTTTAGAGTAAACCTGACTAAGCCATTTTCATCCCATCTCTGGCATTCTTGGAATGAAATTTTTGTGGTAACTTGCTGGTTTATATGGCAATGGAGGAATGCATCTATTCATGAGGAGTTATTTACTAGACCACAGGATCCAGTGCTTAGAATCTTAAGCTATTTAAAGGAAATGAAGAGAAGTAGAAATAAGGAACCCTTTAAATTAGATCCTGAAATTCCTAATAATTGCAGACCTAGCCTTGTGATTTTGAATCCTGATGTTCGAATATATGTGGATGGGGCTGTTAATTTAGCTACCAAAAGAAGTGCATGTGGTGGATTTATTTGTTCATCAAGTGGAAATTGGCTGCAGGGTTTTGCATACGGTATAGGGGCTACATCTCCTTTGGAAGCTGAACTTTGTGCTATTCTGCAGGGGATCAAATTAGCTATGCATCTAAATCTGAACCAGGCTTGGGTGGGAAGTGACAGCAAGGAAGCCATAGCTTGCATTGGAGATGAGGTTGCGGGCTGCAAGTTTGCTGCTCTAACAGATAGGATCAGGAACTTAGCCAAGGAATTTAAGCATTTCCGTGTGGATTATATCCCTAGAGAATGCAATGTCTTAGCAGACTCTCTTGCTAAGATAGGGTTAAACTACAAGGGTGAAGAATTATGTTTGTTTGAGTCTCCCCCTGTTAGTTTAGATTTGATATGGAATTCTTTTAGTTTGAATTTGCTGATAGAGCATGTGAATTGTAGCATGCATCAGTTACAGTTGTAGTTCTTGCTGGGCTAGGCCCTCCATTTATATCAAAAAAAAAAAAAAAGTAACTTTAGTAAAACAAACCCAATATTATATCTATATTTTTTTTATATCTACTCTTTTCCAACATCGTGAGATTATAATTTTAAGAAAAGAGAAAAAAAAGTGAATGTTAGTTGAGATTGTGATATAAATATGTTGAAGATGAGAAGATAATTTTCCCAAAAAAAAAAAGTGAGTACATAAAATACGTATAAAAAAAATAAGTACAACATCTTATTTATTTTTTTTAACCTTGATTCTTAATTTCATTACTCACTGGGCATCGAAAAACCCGGTAATTATATCTTAATTTATTAGCTTAAATGCAAATAAAATGGTTATTATCAGCACATTTATCAATAGAATAATACAGTTTATTTTTAAAAAAATATTAAAATATTATAACTTCAAAATCATTTTTTAAAGCAATATAATTCAATGAATTTCAATCCCGTGGATCAGACAGCTTGGTGGTAAGTGGTAACATGTATTAGTAGTACCATCGGTGTACATACACCACTCCTCAAATTAAAAAAAAATTTGGACTCAAAAGAAAATATTAAAAAAGATATAGATTGAAATGATATATAATTTTGCCAATTTTAAAAAATAGGTGTACGGAGTTTCAGTACCCCATAATATTAAAAACAAAAAAAAATCCCACCTGGGTCTTATTGGTGGAGGCGTGGAGCCCGTGCGGGTGATAACAGGTTTTACCCTATCTACTTAATTATGGGGTTCATTTGATGAAACTTATTGAAATTATATTATTTTAATAAATAATTTTTAACTTACATTATATTCATTAATTTTTAAAGTATATTATATTGGTAACTGTGTTTTTTTTTTCATCTCTTATCTTACATTTATGCTTTACCCAAACAAGCATGAAACGTATGCTTGTGTATTCGTCCATAGACCAATTCTTCCTTTTTTCTTGGGAGTATTCAATACATTAGCTTCATGTTACTTATCCCAAGAGACATGTCAGATCCAGGACATCTCAATTCAATTGAATGGGATGACAGTTTCTCATCCGAAATCTGTACAAAAAGGATTTTGATTAAATCATACATCGCAGTATACTAGACCACTCATAACTACAACTCTCACTCGATTATTTCCCAATAATTGCTGTACTTCACAAGTCACGCTAATTTGTTGACCAACAGTATCTTGACCTGCCATGCCAAAGTCTGCCAGCTTGATATACCGTAAGCTATGATGCATATACACTGACATGGGACACGAGATATGATACGTTAACACGTTAATTTTAAAAAATATTATATTTTGACATGTTGGGACACTTTTCGATATTAGATAATATTTTTAATATATATAATATAATTTATATTTAATATAATAAGTTATATAACCAATCAAATATTCAAATTTCATAACATAAATATAAACAAAAATAATTTTTCGTACCTTGTTAATTTTTTATGTAAAATTTCATAACAGAAAAAAATTGATTTATAAATATTTTTTTATTTTTAGTTAATAAAATAAAATTAAGACTAAAAAAAAAATGTGTCCGAACATTAATCACATATCTCAAAATATTAACTGCATATCAAACGCATGTCGGAGCGTATAACGTGTCGGTCACGTGTCCGACACACACAATTCACAAAAAATGGCGATTCCGTGTTTCAGAGGCCATAAGTATCTACCAGTATATTTGCTCTTTTGATATCCCTTTTCAAGAAAAATGCAACTTCAGCGTTTTTTGACCAAAGTGATATTGTTTAAATATATATATACATATATATATATATATATATATATATATATATATATTAAATATATATATATATATATATATATATATACAGAATCATTTTAATTAAAATAAAAATTAAATTAATAATTTTATATTATATTTCTTTTGACATGACATGGCTAACAGTAAAATTTAAACTTTTTTTTTTGGAAACTAAAAATTTAAACTTTTAAAAATGAATTGGTGACTTAATTCAGATGTGTACTGTATTTGTTGAGTAAAACTTCAAATAGCTAGTTCACCAGATATCTCATATTCTCAGTAAAAAATTACATAGTAATGTTCATAAAGATGTCGTCATGTGTTTCTCAAGTATAATAATAGAAAATTCTTGGAAGATGAAGATATTAAGGGTCATTAAACTTTCTACAGGTTAATGGTGGAAGCTTTTGTTAGATTTTGAATGACTATGCCATTTATGTTGTAATAATTTCACTCATTTAGATGCTACAAAAATGTTGCAAAAAAACCATGAAATAAGATTGAAAAAAAGTTAGATCTGAAATATCTAAAAAATTATAAAGTAAATTACACTAATTCTACTATCAAATTAAACTGTGCAGAGTAATTCTACTATCAACTTGTATACTTGATTTGTGATAATACAAGATATGGCATCATGTTTAATGGTACTATGTTTTTATCATAAATATTGTTACATTTTTGTGAACACAACGTACGTACCACCCTACAGTGTTCTGATATTTTGCAGCTAGCTGTAATGATTTAATGAATTCATGCTGGAAATATTATGACAATGTTTAGCCAAGAAAATAATCAAGTCCAACTCAACATTACATAAAAATTGGTAAAATTCAACAACAACAAAAAAGAAAGAAAAGGAAATTGCGGTCATTGGACATCATATCAGTGGATTGACTAACTCCCACAATACACTTTTGAACCATTTTTGCGGTTAGATAAAGTGGTTTGAATTATATTACTTTGAGTGCCAATGTGGTTAACTTTGAGGCACCCAAATCAAGAAGAGTATGTCCACAATTGGATACGTGACGTGAGGATAGAGATCATCATCCAATATGATTTTTGTTGATTTTAGGTTGCCATGGACATAATTCTTATCATTGAAGTTGTTTGTGTACTTCAAGCCCCTTGCGATTTCTTGAGCAATGTATAATCTTGATGCCATGTGTTATGGATAAGAATATTATATCTCAATTATCCATTTAAAAATTTATTAAGAGATAGAGTCATAAATATCTCAACAGTTCTAAACAGTCAAGAGGTACAAGATAGGGATCACATCCCAACAGAAAGGGAGTTAAATCCTACTGCAGTTGGGGGAGCTCAAAATGCCCAAGCCTAGGAAGATGATTCTATAAATAAGAGCCTAAAGATCTAGGTAAACACTTTTAACCAATTTACTGATATTGCCCATATTGTGCACACACTCACCCCTTGACTATTAGCCTATTGCTTGTGCGCAGTGATTGAGACCTCGACTATAAGTCTAATATACATCTGATATACACTATTTCTAAGCACATATCATATAATATAGCAATACAGTTTATCCTGTAACACCATGATAATGATGATGATAATGAATTTAAAGGTCCAAAAGCAACCACATAGATGTAAAGCAGAAAATGCTTCAATCAACTTTTTTAAATGGAAAAGTGGAAACATAAAATGACATCACAACCCCTACCCGGGATGACAATAATTGCATTGCAACGAATGGGATTCAGTCACTTAACCAGGGTCAATACAATACAAGCTTTTGCATTTATTATAATGTGCACAAAGCAGGACCACAAAATATACTTTGGATGAAATTATTTGAACTCCCATTAAAAATACTAGAAACAATAATGAGGATACCCAAAGATTTACCTGCATCAAGTTATAACTCCGTGATCACAGTCAAAAGCCTTTAAAAATGGGTTTTAGTTCTCATGTGCATAAGCATAAAAGGACTGTTCAGTAGAGGAATTTTTTTTACTAAGGAATCACAATTTTTAAGAATATGATGAAAAAATGAGTTTCTCATAAATGTTACCAAAAAGTTATTTAGGAAATCAAAATATTCACAAAAATATTAGGTTAATTTTTTTAATACTATGTTTTGTTGATATCGTAAAATATTATTGGGAATGTGGATTGGGGTTAATTATGTTCCAAAAAATTATCAAATATTCTCACCATATGGGATTCTCAAAATACCACCTATTTTAAGATAGAATTTTTCTTCATAAATATGAATCTTAGGAATCCGACTTTTTCTGGAAAAAAAAATTTCAATGATCATATCAAACGTGAGTAAATCAAATTCTCAATCTCACTTTCCCAGTATTTTAAAATATTTGTTTTTACCAAACACCCCAGGATGGTAAAACTTTAACACCTTTTTTTAGTTTTAATCTCTATATATATATATAAGGCAAACATTTCTACAACCACTTTAGATAAGGTTATCTACAGCTACTAACCTTTATAACTATAGTTATAACATTAAAAGTTATTTTTTTTCTTTCCTCACTTACTTTTCAGAACCTGTCTGCTGACATAAGAGAGAGAGAGAGAGAGAAAAAAAACAACTTTTAATGTTATAACTATCTACTCTCGGAGAGTACATATTATCCAAAGTGGCTGTAGAAATATTTTTTCATATATATATATATATATATTTATTTATACACACTACTAGAAAACAGGTAATATCGGTCGCAAACTCCATTTGCGATTGAAAAAAGCTGTCGATAAAAGCCTTATCGCAAACGAATTTTGTGACGACATTTTCTTGTTATGAAATCCGACGCAATTTGCGACCGAAAAAAACCATCACAAAACACTTATTTTCCATCGCAAAATGCTGACATGAATACTTCGAATACCATCGCAATTTGAAACGAAATTCTCGTCGCAAAATTATCCATCACAAAGTAACTTAGGAAAGAACCCATCGCAAAGTTTGCAATGGAAATATATTACAACACCGTCGCAAATTTGCGATGGAATTTTTGAAAATCCCATCGCAAAATTTGGATGCAATGAAAATCCCGTCGCAAATAATCACAAGACTTTGCGACGAGAATATATTATAATACCGTCGCAAAACTCAGTCAACAAATATAAAAAAAGGTCCAAAATTTGTGATGGAATAGTGAAAAATACCATCGCAAATTTTTCAAGGAAACAATAATCTACGGAAATTGCGATTGAATGTCCATGCATTTCCGTCGCAAAAATATAAAAATTACAACTGCGATGGAATGTCCATGAATTTCCGTCGCAAAATTATAAAAATTAGAAAAAAATTAAATTAATTTATTTTCAAACTTGTAAACAGTACAACCATAGCAAAAATACTTATGTCTCATTAAAACGAAATAACTAAGAAATTATAATCTCATACAAACTAACAAATTATAATCCCATACAAACCAACACTATGATCTCATACAAACCAACATTATAATCTCATACAATTAGAAAAATGTATCAAAAAAGTAGTCATAAACAAAAGTTTCGAATACATCATGAGGTAGGGGTGTGCGATGAGGATGGGGATGAGGATGAGGAGTGTACAGTCTTCTTCTTCTTCATCATCTTTTTCTGCTTCTTCTTCTCTTTCTTCTTCTCCATTTTGTTCAGTAATTTCTGCAACAGATTATCCGTCTTTTTCTGTTTCTCCTTTTGTTGCCTTAGCTCGGTGTCCATTTTATCCCTTTGCTGCTGCAATTCGGCTTCCATTTTTTTCCCTTTGCTCCTTTTGCTGCTGCAATTTTGCCTCCAATTTAGCAGTCACTTCTCGCATTCTGGCAAGCTCATCTGTAATAATAAGAACACATGCTTAGGTCAAGTGTTTTGTATTTAATTTAAATGGACTAGGGAGTGAAATTTTGAAACAATTAACTATAAATGCCTTTACCTTCGGAAACACTTGGAAGTTGTCTAGAGGGGCGCTTGGTACTCTTCATGATGCTAGCAGATGCTCCTAGGCCAAAAATTCTTCCCTTTTTATTAAATGGCTCAGTCGCCTTAATGAAGAGTTCATTGCTATCGACTTGAGAGGAGGCGGTTCCATCGTCTGTCACTTGTGTTTGTGTCTCCTCCTGGAGCTTTTGGAATCCCTCCTACAAGCAAGAAAAAAGAAAACAAAATATTAATAACCATGAAGTGAATTAAACACTAATAAATCAAACAAACATATGGTAACTAATAACTTACCGCTATTTGTCTGGATGTGTTGTTAAGCCACCGTCGAGTCCCTGCTTTAGACTCTTGTGTGTGGGTTCTCTGAAATGTAGCAAACTCAACCTGATCTGGGGGCACCTCCCCAGAAGCTTGCTGCAAATAAAAATTGGCATCATTAATTAATTACAAGTGCAAAATATAGAATACCGAGATAAAAAATTATGCACACTTACAATTCTTCTCTTATGCTCGGAGATAGAAATGCAGCCGCCAGCATAAGTGCCTTCTTCCATGTGCGCCCTATTCTGCTTGTTTCGGGCGGACCTTGCCTGAAAGCCCTCATCTACGGCCCAATTTTCCAACATGATACGCTTAGCTTCAGAATGACACCAAGAGTTATCACCCTTGTCATACCTCAAATTGTGAATTTTGTTAGCATACCCTTTGCCAACCTTAAATTTGAAAGCAGCTATCAAATCGGCACGGTGTTCGGGCAACCACCTGAAGTTGTTCTACAAATATTTCAAGAGACAAGCGATTAGTGCACATTATCATGTACGAGATTAATTTAAAATGCATGTTGATAAAAATGGTATAGTAACCAAAATATGGGCAAACTTACCAAGAAAGAATCACGCCAAGCATCTTTTTGGTTGGGTGGAACATCTTTCCAAAAACCCCATGTGTGGGTGTAATTTCGAAAAATCATATTGTTCAGGTATTTGTTGGGTTCTTTATATGGGTAGAACCTGATAGTAAAAATAAATCAAAATATTAGCATATAAACAACAGGGTTAAAAATAAAGAAATTAGTACCTCATTGTAACAAAGAAAACTTACTCGGTTCTCCCTAACGGACGAATCCAGATCTTTTTGGTGACAGGATCAACTGATCCCCACAGTGGCTCCTCGGCAAAAGAAGTATCTCCCACACAAGAGGAAGGGGATGGATCCTACAAAAGTCAAATAAGATATCCATTCAAGCAGTTAGTGTCAAAAATTATAAATAAAATATTAATATTTAACTTATTCAAATTGGAGTTAGTTTTAACCTGCTCTGGCACGCCCAAAAGTGTAGGAGGAGTGGGAGGAAGACCAATGGGACCCATAACAGAGTCGGTAGTAGAGGGGGAGGATGATAAGCATGTGGGAGGCATCACAAGCTCTATCTTATCTCCTCTGCTGGCGGTGATAGGACGGGCACGTCCTCTACTGCATGCACCAGTGTCAGGCTTAGAATGATCCATCTACAAAGCTTTATAAAAATAATGTTTGAATATGTACAAAATAATACGCAATACCTCGCCATAAACAAGTTACTAATGAGCTCTATCATAAATAATCGAAGCGCAATGAAATGTACGGAACAACAATCTTAATAAAGTTTACAAGTCAAGACAAATTGATAAATGTCTTTAGCATAACAAACATCAATAAACATATGGAGGATGATCATTCGGATGAATCCTGTTCTTCTACTTCTTCTTGTGCGCCTTCCTCTGGAGTCTCATATTCGTCCAATTCAGGTTCACTATCTGAATAAGTCTCTTGTTCGTCATCATCTGATTCCTCATTCCCCTCATGGATAGGAATCATGTCTACCTCTGCAGCAGAATCAAAGAGATTGATTGGCACATCATCCTCTACAATATTTACAGGAAGTAAATCTCCCACATTAGCTTGAAATGGTTCAGATAATTCATTTGTTTGGGACTCTTTGGAGTCCGGGATAATATTTCGAGCTTTGGTTTTGATAATTGCCATCCACCCTTGTGGGGCTGTAGGGTATGATGTATAATAAACTGTTCGGCCTGCTGAGCAACTATGAATGGGTCATATCCCACTGTATATCTCCTTGACTGATGAACTTCAATGTTGCCATATTTATCAACTTTTTTCCCACGTGGAGTGTTATCAAACCAGTCACACTTAAACAAAGTCACCTTATTTTCCCCCCTGTAATCCAATTGAATTATGTCAAGTAGCTTCCCATAGTAGTCGTCCTCAGTACCGTAGACCAGGCTACCTCGAACAGATACACCATAGTTACAGCAAGATGTATTTACATTCGCTTCTACGGTTGCAAACCTGTACCATTGATGATATATTTTCTTAACCGTTTGACAATTGTTGCAGCTCCGTCAGCTAAACTCCATGCAACATCATGTGCAGCTGATGTGTTCGCAACAAAGTGCTCTCGAAACCATACAGGAAACCGAGAGGAAATGAGCTGATCAAGTTCGGAATTTGGCCAGCTGGAATTATTGGAGCAGAACCATTTGGAGAAGCAACTGTAATAAAAAAAATGATCATTATTCTTATCCCCTCTTAACCACAGACAGTCCTAACATTTGGCACTAATCTAAAAACAAATAAAATCTCACTCAATGTAGGGAGCAACCTCTGAACAGTTGTTTAGAATGTACCACTCCGCTACTTGCTTATCCCTTCCTTCAAGATTTGACTTACTTGTCATTCCTACGACACGTCCTGGATAATTAAATATTGATATTTGACCACTCGTATCACCGCCATCATCGTTTCGAGGGGCTCCTCTCCATCTTGATATGTATTCAGTGGGATAATAGTACGATGCAAATTTACTTGCCTCTTCGATGAGATACTTTTCAACAATTGAGCCTTCAACGTAATTTTGATTGCTGATCTTATCCTTCAGTGTTTTTAAAAATCTACAATCACAAGAATTGGCTACTGTTATAAACTAAGCATTATGTGGCTCAACTAAACACATTAAAAAGAATCTTACCTCTCGAACGGATACATCCATCTATATTGTTGCGAACCTCCAATCCTTGCCTCGTAAGCCAAGTGAACAGGCAAATGTTCCATTGAGTCAAAAAAGGTCGGAGGAAATATCATCTCCAGCTTGCATAGCATTATTGGCACGCTTGCCTCCAGATGCCGTAACCTTTTAGCATTAAGCTGAGAAGCACAAATCTCTCTAAAGAACATTGACAATTCAGTGAGTATACTCCATACATTGGCAAATCTCTCTGAAAGAAAACATGACAATCGTGACTTTTCATCCCGAATAACTTTGCCTCATTCATGTAAACACACCTCGACAACTTTGACGCATAACCATCTGGGAGTTTTAGATCTTTAACCCAGCGCAACAATTCTAATTTCTTGTCCTTGTTCAGTGTATATGGTGCTCTAGGTTTGAAAGTCCATCCCCTGGTGTCCTCAACCAAACGCAAATCCGGCCTTACGCAAATGTTAGCTATATCTAGTCTTGCATTTAGAGTGTCCTTCATTGATCCTTTGGTGTCCATCACAGTGTATAGAATATTGCAAAACACGTTCCTCTCAATATGCATTACATCAAGGTTATGTCTTAACAATTGATCTTTCCAATACGGTAGATCCCAAAAGATGCTGTGTTTGTTCCAATGGTGATCTACGCCATACCCCTCTACTTCATTCAAAGCGAGTGTCTCTTCAACACTTGGAATATGCTTCACCCTCTCCCATATGTCATTGCCACTTAAAGGATGGATTGCACCTGACCTTTCAACTCTCCCTTTCTTGAAGGCATTTTTATTTTTCCTATACGGATGGTTGTGTGGCAGAAATCTCCGATGAGTGTCAAACCAACAAACCTTGCGGCTATTTTGCAAGGTAAAACCGACATTTCGTTCTAAGCAAACCAGACATGCAAGTTTCCCCGATGTCTGCCATCCACTTAACATCCCATATGCAGGAAAATCATTTATTGTCCACATTAAGGCGACCCGCATCGTGAAATTCTGCCTCAATGATACATCATACGTCAGAACCCCTTCACTCCTCAACATCTTCAACTCATCTATCAGAGGCCTAAGGTATACATCTATATTCTTTTTTGGATTGGAGGGTCCAGGGATTAATACTGTAAGGAATAAAAACTCTCTTCGCATGCACATGGAAGGTGGGAAATTATACGGAGTCACAATCACAGGCCAACAAGAATAATTTCTACCCGTTTGTTTGAAAGGAGCGAACCCATCCGAACATAAACCAAGATGGACATTACGAGGATCTGTTGCAAACAAAGGATTCGCCTCGTCAAAATGCATCCAAGCTTCGGCATCGGATTGATGCATCATAAATTTGTCATCCCTATGATGCTCCCGGTGCCATTACGTGACCAGTTGTTTGTTCCAAGAATACAATCTTTGAAGTCTAGGCACGAGAGGAAAGTACCACATCTTGCTAAACACTTTGCGGCTTGTGTTCTTGCCATTCCTCACAACATTGTATCTGTCATGTTTACAAAACTCACAGTTAGTGCGATCAGCATTTTCCTTGTAATACAGCATACAACCTCTTGGGCAGCAATGAGTCTTTTGACATCCT